>NW_026055207.1:0-128408 GCF_022829205.1 Neoarthrinium moseri | reverse complement strand
TTTTCATTTTTTGCAATATAACGAGATCTATAGGCGAATAAAACACGACTTGATCGAGTACGATTATGGTGGTGATGAGCTTGAGATTCCGCAAGGCTTCACCCTCAAGACAGTCGCAATTTAGTAAGTATATCGCTTGGAAATACTTGGAAAAAGTACGTTTTCGTAAATGATACTGATTTGACTACCAAAAGCAACCCCAAAAGAAGATGCATCTCAAGAATTGGTCGAGTTCCAGTGGAAGATGAGGGAGGAGGAGGTACAGGACATGCAGCAGATTTGATACAGCACCATTAGCAAGGCCCCTCCCTTAGGGGAAACCCCAACCCCCCGGGCCCCGGCGGCCTGAAGGAATAGAATATCTCGTACGCTGGAGAAGCGGTAAGAAACTTTATAGAAAGCATGCAAGAACTGGAGCGATCACTTACACTCCTCATTGAGCCCCCTGCATACGAGATGTGGTTCGTCAAATGAATGTATGATTAGCACAGTGTGTAAGATGAGTTGGTCCAGGTAATTCTTGAGTGGAGCCCCGCACAGTTTGCAGCAGGAAAACGCACGTGGTCAACGACATGTTCAAATTTGACGGAGTAGTGCATCCCATCATCGATTCGCAATTTCTCTGGTAGAAGGGCGCAGCGCCCTCGAACGAATTCAATGATGAGAGCCCAGGCACTGGGGCTGTCGAGGATAGTCCGCCACTACTCTCAAGCGCCCAAATCACAATCGGCACTCTGGGGGCAATTCAGCATCGTCTTGTCGCGCAGCCCGTCTAAGGTACGGCCACATTGCAGCCTGAACATTGTCCCATCAACGGTTATTGATTACCCCTAGTCCTCCGCTATTCGAGAACTGGTTCAATATATAGAGAGCCGGAAGAGCTTCTCCAAGCACCTTCCATATGATGGAAGAAGCTCCTTGGTAGTACTGGCCTCCAAAGACCTTGCAAGCTGGCTGGAGGACCCCGACTTCATACCAGAACTCCTAAAAAGCCTCCGACCTAGGGAACCGCCGTTGAACACCTCCAAAAAGCCCGGCGCTCGGCTGAAGAGGCCGACAGTTGATGTCCTGTCGGGTGTCATGGATGGCCTCGTGCCGAAGTCTCCCAAAGGCAAACCGAAGTCTGGTTTGGCGTTCCTGGTCGGGTCTCAAGGCTTGTTGCCTGGTCTTTGGGACAAGGAAGCCCCAAATCCAGCACCAAAGGCAGAAAAGTCGGCTTCCATATCATTTTGCGCAGCTTTCCCCGGTAGACCTTCCAATTCCGGGGTCACCTTTCCACTGGCGAACACGATCTTCGTGAATGGCCGACGGTCGACTCTTACCGCGACTCGATACACCAAGGACGAGGAGACTGACTCGTGGTATGGCAGCACGCCACAGAGCAAGGTTCACCAAAACATAGAATTCTCCTCCGATCAAGGGCCTCTGTTTCAGCCAACGATACCATTGTTAGCGCTGACGACCCCACGAAAGATTGTCTCGGGTTTGGGCAACATTGTAAAACTAATCGAGATAAAGGGAGTTTCCTCGCCCGCCTCGACAGATCTTGAGGTTCGCATCCCTCACGTCATAAATTACAGATCCGAACGAGGCTACGATTTTGCAAAGCGTCCGTTCGGCGTGTGGGCAGTTGTCGTTCCAGAAGAGGTCATGCAGACTGGCCTCATGAGGAACTTGAAAATATGGGCTCGTGGAACTGGGAGTACGGAGCCCTTATTCGAAGAGATTATAAAAAACCTACAATTGCTAGGCGTGTTTGACATGCGAGTTTACAGAGTCTGTGAGTTGGACTATCTTTTCCGGGTCTCGTCCTCTTTTTATGTACTAACGGGTCACCGAAAGTGAGCGGCGGCGGCGGCTGGGGGGCTAAGCAAGGCCTCCTGTCGTTGGATCCAGAGACCAGCTATACAATATCCGAGCAGGACAGCATGGAGATGTTTATCAAGGCCTTCCAAAAGAAAGAAACCCTTGATGGCCCCGAGGGACCCATAAGGCCAGGGTCATATATATGGTTCGGCATCGAGCCGTATCACAGGCGCATGAAGGGGGGCGAACATTACAACCGGTCTGGCATATGGCTGGGAAGTATTGCCGCAGAGGAGGATGTCTTGGCCCCAGGAGCCGAAACCGAATCCGAATCCAAGAGCCAAAAACCCAAAAGAGAGGACAAAGAGCCACACGCAGCACAGTTCATTACGAGTGCTTTCATTGCTGCTTCCTCAGCCGGGCTTTACATGAAGCTGGATACTCCAGGGTACTACTCGGCCATCAAATCGTATCCCTTCACCACGAAGATCGACGTGCCGCACTCGCTGCTCTATCATCCGGGCGCTGGGCGCCTCACACGCGAGCGCGGCGAGGAAGCTGGTTCAGAGAAGACTGGCGACACTCGGTAGATGCAGATTGTACAATAGACAGAAGGTGGTTCATGGATTGTATACCTAGCCAATGCTGGCAGTCTCGTTGAGGGCACGCGGTTGCTGGTGGAATGTCAACTGTGCCTTGCGAACGTTGTCCAAGTACTCGTCTTTTCCACAGGCTTAATACGATGTGCCACACGAGCCACAAAAACCAAGCAAATAGTGTACCAATATGAAGCAAGCGGTTTGTGTTGGATCTGAATCTAGTGCCATGTACCAAGGTACTTACGTGTAGGTATTGGATATATGGGTTACTGCGTGGGTACATGGTCATGTAGGTAGTTGAGCTATTGGACGGGCGGAGCGGGCATGCTGCACGGAATCAGCTTAGCTGCCTTCGAGTTATATCCATGTGCTTGTGATCGAGGTTAGTGTTGGTGGCCCGGAAGTCCCCCTCAGCCCCATGGGCATGGAGTGAGTATAGGCCTCAAAATGGCCCCCATAGTAGCAAAGGTACTTAAGTCAGGCGGGTAGCTAGGCGGCCCCACTACTCAACGAAGCGAGCCTTTCCCAACTTCCAGCGGGAGGCTTGTGTCAGCCGCGTCCACTGCCTTCTGCTCCCAGCTCCATCCCAACTTCGAATCTCCCATCTCTGCTGTCGCTTCAACACCCGCGCAAGATGGATCGCAGCCTTGACGAAATCGTCGCTGAGAATCAGGTGAGTCGCCTCATGTCGGCCTTCACGCATCTGCCCAGATGCCGACGGCTCAAGCCTCTCGCGCACACCACCGAGAGGCACACACGTTGCTAACGACACCCTGAGCAGCAGCAGAAGCGTGACCCGCGACGCCGTGGTGGCAATGGCGGCAACGGCGGTGGCCGCCCTCGAGAGCGAGACTCGTACCCGCGTGACGGTGTAAGAAAGGCAAGGCTACCTCCCCCATTGACCCCCCTGCGCCGTCCCCGTCCCCGTCCACCTTGCATGTTCTGCACAATGGTCTTAGACTGCTGACACGGCAAGCTGCAGGTTGCTCACTCTCACCCTCACTCTCCTACGTCGAAGATACCACCACCACCCTTCTAATCGATATCTCGCGTTGCGCTCCGACGCCACCGCGGCTCCTGCGATCTCGATGGAGGGGGTGCTGGTCACCAATGCCTTGAGAATGTCCGGCTAACGTAGCGCTCTCGTTCTGCGAGACAGTCCACCAGAGACGATTCGAGGAACATGGATTCGTAGGTGGCATCTTCCGCCGAGACACGGTGCCTGCGCTGGTCTGGCTGCTGACATCAATGCTAGGGAATGGGTCCACGATAAGTTCGAGGACAGTCATTGTACGTCCTTCTGCGCCATGCGGTAGACAAATGGCCACGCTGACCATTACGCAACAGCCCATGGCCGATCTCGAAACTCGCGACGCCGCAATTCGCCGGGCCCGTCGTCCCAGTTCGTGTTCTTCCCCGGACTCATCAGGCGTCATTCATACTGACCGCACTCCAGCAACGAGACCCGAGGCACCAAGATCAAGGTCGAGAATGTGCACTATGATCTCAGCCAGGGAGATCTCAACGTAAGCTACGACCCCCCTCATCACCCCATAGTGCCCCCGGACGCTAAAAAGGGTGATCGCAGGGACTGTTCAGCAAGATTGGGCCACTCGTCAAGGTCGAGCTGGTCTACGACCGCGCAGGACGTTCGGAGGGCATCGCTTTCGTCACCTACGAGGAGTACCAAGACGCCAAGGAGGCTGTGAGGGAGTTTGATGGCGCAAATGCCAAGGGTAAGTGAAGCTCTCGGTGGCCAGACCGCTAGAGAGCGAGCTGGCTAATGATCATGTTCAGGTCAGCCTATTCGCCTATCAATCATGCCTTCAGGCCCACGCCGCAATCCCTTCGACACTGCGCAGATGCCCGGCCGATCTCTAGCTGACCGGATCACCGTGCCCTCGGGACGCTCGCGCTCCTACTCCCCTGGCGGCGACCGTGGCATTGACCGCTATATTCCGGCTGGCGGACGCCGATCACGCAGTCCCCTCCCCCGTAGACGGGGTGGAGGCAGACGGCCCGGCCAACAACGCGAAGGAGGTGGCCGAGGTGGCGCAGCTCGGGATGGAGAGCGCAAAGGACGGGAAGGGCGGGAGGGACGACCGAAGAAGACCCAGGATGAGCTCGATGCTGAAATGGCTGACTACTTCGGTGCAACGTCTGAGGCTCCGGCCGCAGCGGAACCCGCAGCTGCAGCCCAGGCTGGCGGCGATGATATCGATATGATTGAGTAAAGGATGCACGTAAGAACTTGAACTTGTCGCGGTTGGTCACCGGATGCTCAGAGGCTGTCTAGTATACGAATAAAGAATCGATGTCTCTCGGTCAAGACTCAGCTGCTACAACGGATTCATAAGTGAACGCAGGTCAGGGTTGTGCTATCGGATGACTGTCGTCACTCCTGCCGAATCCATTCACAGGAGTACTGGTTTACTCGGAGATTTTCTGTCTACCTACGCACTAACAACCATAGCGCCAATACTGTCTTTATAGTGCTTGTTCATTCTCTTCAGGGCCTGGGGCAGTATATCCCAGCCAAGCCCGCCCATCCTCTCCCCGTTTCTCATCGATCCATCGCTCGATCCTGTCGTCGTCAAAGTGGATGCCCAGCAGCACTATGCCGAACTCGTCGACGTCCTCGGGCGCCGCCTCGGCGAACAGGCGGTCCGAGGACATGCTCTGCATGAACAGCGGGCTCCGGACCCCGCCGTCCAGGGCCAGCCGCGACCACGCGTACGCCGACCCGGCGTCCCACAGCCCGCGCCGCAGCGTGACGGGCACGCCGCCCGGGCACTCGGTCCAGCCCCGCTTCAGCATCAGGTACGTGTGCTGCAGTATCTCGGCCGTCAAGAAGGCCCGCCGCACGCTCTCGAGCAGGATGAAGGCGTGCCACAGCGTCCTGGTCGTATGCGTCTGACCACCGAAGGCGCCGCCGGGGCCAGAGGATGGCGACGAGGAGGAAGCGGACGAGGGGAAGAAGCGGGCACCGCGGCCCGGGTCCGGTGGCGCGGCGAGCGAGGCCAGCAGCGAGCCGTCGCGGAACGAGCGCCCGGCCGCCGCGTGCATCTGCGCACTCCACCGGAACAGCGTGTCGACATCGCCGTCGGCCCGCGCCCGTGCGCGCACGTCGCCGTCGAACAGCCGCAGCGCCTGGTACGCCAGCAGCGCGTGCACGCGCGCCAGATGCGCCGCCACCGTCAGCCCTCCTTCGCCGCTGCTGTGGTCTCCTGCTGCTGCCGCCAGCGTCTCGTCCAGGGCCTGGTCCGCGACCAGCTGCTCCGCGCGCGCGTCCAGGATCCGCAGGGCCTCCGGCGTGCTGGCGGCTGTGCGGTGCTTGTACGTCGTCACTGCTGTATAGGCGTCTTGCACTGGGTGATGAGGAGAGTCAGTGGTTTGTATCTGTGAGAAATGGGAAACGTTGGTGTTAGGTGCCATTCTGGCAGAATCAAAATGGCCAGGCCAGAGATTGAGTATCAGGAGGGTGAGATACTCCTGCTATGCATTGTACTACATGAGATCAAGGGACATGGGCTACTCACCGCAGCGCGGCATACCACCCTGGTATACGGCACAGTACAGCTGCGGGTGGATGAGCGGGTTGCTAGGCTCCGAGACCCAGGCGAAGAGCCAGGACCGCACGCTGGCGATATAGGCGTGCAGGCTAGACTCTGGCTGCTCGCCCGCGGCGCTCGGGGTCGTGTGCTCGATCACCCACGTCGAAGGCTGGAGGAACCAGGGTGATGGGGAGTCGGCCGCCGCAGAGCCGCCGCTGGAACCACGAAGAAGGGGAGGCGAGCTGGCGGATAAGGAGCCCTGGCCGGGCCACTGAAAACCGGGGGTGGCTTCATCTAAGAACAGGTCGTCGGACGGGAGGTCCAGGAGCGAGTAATCGAACCCGATGTCCTCGATGAAGAGCGAGGCGGCCGCCGAGCTGCAACTATTATTGGGCACGGCGGCGGCGTTGCGCTAGCTTCCGCTTCTGGCAAAACTGGTGCCACCTCGGGGGCGGGCCTCCGCGCGGGCGGATACTCGCAGCGCATGCCGCGGTCGGTGCAGCGTCTACATGACGGGGTTTGTTTTGTACATTGCCTTTTCGCTTTAGTGCAGCGCACGCAGGCCCGACGCCAGGCGGCCGGCATGGTGGCCGGGGTTCTTGGGTTGTCTGTCAAAGGCTGTCAAATGAAACTCCACCCAAAGGTTCTTATTCATGGCCTGGCAGTGCCATTGCTTGATGACTTAGAGGTCTGGAGGTGTGTTTCCCTTCGCGTTCACCGGATGTCAGCACCGAACTGCCTTGCGGAAGCCAGGCGGACTTTTGTGGGGCCGACCTCGCGGAGCACCGGTATAGAACCAATAGCGGTTGCGGATTCTTTCAGGAGACAGCCGCAAAGGCTACCTATAGTCCCGCTCACGCTTTGTAGTGTGCTTACAGATCCGGTCCTTTCGGGCCTGGCAGTGCCAAAGTCCACCTCATGCTGGCTATCAGCCTCAAGTGCGTTTAGACACCTGGGTTTTCCCTTTGAATGGCGCCATGGAGCTGCTCACTAATACACAGAGGCTAGCAACCTGGAACTTGATATATAATAGAGATCGGAGCATCTAGACATTCGCCGTGTAGATGATTCCCATGACTACCCTCCCTCAGCATTATCCTTTACTTCACTTTGAAGACACCAGCAAGATGGGAGGGTCAGATTTCACCACCAGTTTCCACAAGAAGCCGTATGGTGCAATCTCCCCACTGCGCGCCGAGCTGTCGCAGACCGGCAGGGTAGTCCTCATTACCGGTGGAAACGCTGGTATCGGCTACGCAGCTGCTCGAGCATTTGGCCAAGCAGGTGCTTTGAAGGTGATTATCACGGGTCGCCGAGCCGACGTCACCAAGGCAGCGGCAGAGGCATTAGGGAATGATGTTGCATCACAGTCTGCCGGGACCACGGAGTTCATCGCAGTCACCTGCGATATTGCCAGCAGCTCTGATGTCGAGCGCCTTTGGACAGACCTCAAGGCTAAGGGCGTGATCGTCGATGTGCTCATGCTCAATGCGGCGGGCATCTCAGAGATCAAAGGTATCCTCGCACGGGGCACCGATGGCATCTGGGACGATTATAGCATCAATGTTCGCTCCCAGCTACAAATGACTGAGCGCTTCTATAAGCAGGATGATGGGGGCAATGGATCTTGGAAGGTATGTCCTCCCCTTCGACGTGATTCATCTGTCCTTTCTTCCCCGTCCTGAAGCAGAGATGTTGCTTGGAGGTAAAAGACGGTGCTGACATCAAGAACGTAAAAAAAAGTCTTTGGTCATGGTTTCGACCCTGGGCATTCACGACTGGGAGGCTGCGGCACAACGTCCAGGGTATGGGTTGACCAAGAACGCCGGGACACTGGCCATGCAGCTCATCGCCGCGGAGACACGGCCGGAGAGGATGCAAGTCGTCAGTTTCAACCCGGGCCCCGTCTTCACAGAGAACGCGAAGGTTGCGGGATACACGGAGGAAGATTTTGCTTGGAATGATCGTGAGTGGCCCTGGAAACAGTACTTGCCTATATGCCTTGACCGGGCCTGGCTAACGCAGCCCCGTACAAAGCAAACCTTCCGGGCCAGTTTGCCGTGTGGGCGGCCTCGTCAGAAGCTCGGTTCCTCCACGGGAGGTTCGTCTGGACGGAGTGGGACGTGGACGAGTTGAAGCACGGCAAGATCCGGAGCAGGATTGACGAGGACCCGGCATATCTGCGGATAGGTGTGATCGGTCTGTGATTGCGAGCGGGCCGTCGATCGTATGGGGTGTTCAATGTATGTGTTCATCAATCGATCACCACAGACATCCAATCACTCGCTTTGATATGAGGTGGATGTGCATATCCGTGGATACCCGGGCCACCGACAATGCTGATTGCGGCGGCACTTGCTTGCCTCGCAAAAGCCAGAGAGCCCAGACTTTGGCTCACATCTCGATAGCGCACTGTATGTATGCAATAGCCGCGTTACAGAGTGACAAGCGTTGGTGTATCCGCCTCAAAGAGTCTCCTATTTCTGTCGTCCTAGAGGCGCGGGCCGATTGCCACTAAAAGGTTCGTCGTTATAAGTCAAGACTCGAGACGACCTGGGCGCATGTCGGTGGTGTTCAAATTTCACATGCCCCGACTCAGCGGACCCCTAGTGGGCTCTAGCGTTTTCTTAGCGGGGTGCCCCTGTCCCACGGCAGCGACTGGCGCCTGAATCGTCAAGTCAAGCATTCGGCCAAATTGGACCCTGGGAAAGGTAATTGATCTCGTGCCTGGCGTTCTCTCTCCGCCCGAGGCGTGGACAGGCCGCAGCACAGGGCCGTGAAAGGGGAAGGGGGGGCGGCTGCGAGCCAGATGAGAAGAGAGAGCGGCAGCAGCAGCAAAGGCCTCGGGTCTGCTGAGTCGTTGGATTGCTGCTCGGTTTGCTTCCGTCTTGCCGGGCTGCCCATTCTCTCGATGAGCCTTGTCAAGCCGTCGAGCCGTGGTGGTCCAGTGGGCGCGCGGTGTACCACACGCACAGCAGGCTGCCGTGTGCACAGGACCAGCCGGTCTCCGTCTAGGCCATCCCCCTCACTTGGCGGACGTGGGCAAGGTTGTCTGCAGCTACCCCTGGCCCGAAGCCTGGGTGTGCTGGGTTTTCGCGTCCCCCAATTCTCCAAGCTGCGCAATGGAATTGGTCCCTTGATTCGGCTGATCTTGGCCCTGCTGCACCTATCCCCTGAAGGCAATGACGTCCGTTGTGTCTCGCCAGCCTTTGTCGGGTTTCCGTTTCCTGTAGAACCCACCAGACGTAGAATTGTTTTTCTCATTCCTGCCCGGGTCACTGTCCCGAGACCGAATCTACTTTCCAGTGCGCAGCGACCTGCCTGTGCCATCTAGCGGTGTAAATAAAGTCTTAAGTCCCGCCAGCACCCGACTGCAGAAGCACCCCTTTCCGCATCCGGCGAAGAGTCTCGAGACCTTCTCTTCCGACCTCAACACCCACCTCCCACGATGTCTCCCGGCCACCTGAACGGGGACACGAACGGCGTCGTGGGCCATGTCCGCTTCATCTCGCTCGAGTACGACCACGCCAAGTCGGACGCCTCCGCCCTGCGTCTTGTCACAGAGCTGCGACCCGAGTGGAAGACCCCCGAATCCAAGATTGAGTTTGTGCGCTTCACCGAGGGAATCACCAACACCCTGCTGAAGGCCGTCAACCGGAGGGAGGGCCTGTCGAAAGAGGAGATAGACAACGATGCCGTCCTGCTGCGTGCCTATGGGCACGGCACCCAGGTTCTCATCGACCGCCAGCGGGAGACCCAGAACCATGAGCTCCTGATGAAGTATGGGCTCGCGCCCGAGCTTTTGGCCAGGTTCAAGAACGGAATGATGTACAGATATATCAGCGGAAAGGCAACGATGCCAGACGACCTGAGGAAGCCTGCCATATACGTCGCCGTCGCCAAGCGACTCGCACAATGGCACGCCACGGTGCCTTGCTTGCCTTCAGTGCCCCTGGAGAGTAATGGGGTGAACGGTAGCACAAACGGCACCTCCAACCCATCCATAGACTTTGTGGCGCCTGGGAAACCACCACCAAACGTGTGGACGGTGATGCAGAAGTGGATCTTGGCCCTCCCAACCAAGACGGATGCTCAACGCGAGAGGCAATCCCAGCTTCAGTCAGAGCTGGCGAAACTGATCGAGGACCTAAGCCAGCGACCTGGGTTAGGAAAGAACGGCGTAAGTCTTTTATTCTTTCTCCGACGAATCGCGTAGAGCGGATCGCTAATACCATACATAGCTGGTCTTTGCTCATTGCGATCTACTGAGCGGAAACGTGATCGTTGAGCCCAAGGGAGCGACCAACGGGCAGAGCTCACCGGTGTCTGTGAACTTCATCGACTACGAGTATGCAACGCCGTCCCCGGCGGCATTCGATGTGGCCAACCACTTCGCCGAGTGGGGCGGTTTCGACTGTGACTTCAGCGTGTTGCCGACCCGCGCGCAGAGACTCGAGTTTATCCGGGAGTACATCCGTTCGTACTTCAGCCTGCTGCCCGAGTCCGAGAGGGCGGCCGGCGTCAGCGAGGAGGAAGAGGTGAAGAAGCTCTTCGACGAGGTCGACATGTTCAGGGGCCTGCCGGGATTCTACTGGGGCATCTGGGCGCTGATCCAGGCCGAGATATCGCAGATCGACTTCGACTATGCATCGTACGCCGAGATCCGACTGGGCGAGTATTGGGCGTGGAAGGATGAGGTCTCTGGTGCGAGGGCCGCCCAGGGCAAGGAGCTGCCCCTGCGGGAGAAGCGATGGGCTCAGCCAGAGTAAAGGGGCGGGTTTGTTTGGATGGAACTCTTTGCGCTGGCGACTTTCCGCTTGCACACAAGTCAGCACCAGATACCACTGCTTTTGCACCGTTTCAAGCGTTGCGCTTGGATGGAAGCATCATTGAACGTATATACAAACCAAAGAACGAGACAGCTCCTACGCCCGGGGGGGAGCGTTTGCATGGACACACATTTCAACAGGGTGCTCCGGGCCTGGAAGATAGACTTACTTAACGTATACCTAATTGTAGTAAGCGCCCAAAGTGGCATCATAAAAACGACTGCCATCCTTTGCGTGAAGACGGGGGCAATCGTCGCGCGGCGAGGCGCGGCTCTCAGGAGTGGTCATGCATGTCTATATCGTGGCTTGTAAATGGTAGAAATTGGTTTAACAGCTATGGCACTGGTATCGAGAATGCAGAGCGAGCCCGGGCCCGCGAAACACCGCTTGAAAAAATGTCTGTTGTCATCGCCGTATCAAACAGCAATAACCATGTTTCGCGTGGCAATCGTGTATGCACGCAGAGGTAGATATCATATCCCCAGAACGCCGTGGCGCTCGTCCTTACCCATCCTGTTCCTTCTCCCTATCCGAATCCAGATCCATTTTGTCCACCTTGCCGGGGTCCGCGGCTTCCGAGGCCAGCGCCGAGGCCTCCTTACTGTCGTTGATATCATCATCTTGACTCCTTTCATCGTATTCGTCCATCGCGACTACTACTACACTGGCGGCCCTGTCGTCGCCCTTGCTGGGGGATGACGCCGGTTGAGACCCCGTCGACGGCTTGGGAGTCGTCGGCACGATCACGTTGAGCACGCAGTCGTCCAGGTGCTCATAGAACTCCTGCGCCGTCGAGAAGCGGGCCTGGCAGATGGAACAGCGCGCGTCCCCGCTGCGGCTGCTGTTGCTGACGATCATCTTCCGGCTGTTGGGCGGCGTCTGCTCTACGTTGTGAACGGCGGTCAGGTGCCGCTTGAAGACGTCGGCCCGATTGAAGGCCTTCTCGTAGGCTGTCCCGGGACCCGGGCAGAAGGGACACACCATGGTGCCCTTGTAGTGTGTCAGGGCATGCCGGTTCTTGTCGTACTTCCGCGCAAATCCCTTGGTGTGATATTCACAGGACTCAATGGGGCACTTCTCCGGGCGCTCCTCCTGATGAGTGAGCATGTGTGCGGCCAGGTCCTTAAAGACACGCCCGCAGTCCGGATGCGGACATCGGTTCCTGTTGTCTTCTACTTTGGGCGTAATGGGACTGCTGTGGACGGTACTGTCCAGGGACGGCGCTATCGATGGCGCTATCGAGGGTGCAATGAGCTGCCCCTGAGGTGCTGGCGCCGGAGCCAGTCGAGGCACTTCTGGAAAGGATGGTGCTCGAGGTAGCGTATACTCCTCAAGCATCCTGACGTCGTTGTCTTCGTCCCCACTCGAATCGTCATTCTCATTTACGTCGATAGACTGGCGCACCTCTCGCATCCAGTCCTTCAGGATGGTCATAGGGGGCCAATCACCACTGGCTTTCCCGCCTCGATGTGGGTTGAAGTGGGCTCGTCGCAGGTGCGCTGCTGCATTATAGTAAGCACCATAGCGTTTCTGTGTGACACAGGCTTTGCATTTGGCTAGCGGAACTACAGGCTGGGGTGAGCCCGCACTGAGGCTTTGGGGTTCCGTACAGACCCATCGCTTTACCAGTGCCGCATGCTTAGCATCCGTATGGCGTCGTAGTTCGTGCTCGCCGCGGAATCCTTCGGGGTATTCGTTACACTTGCCGCAAAAGACGCGCCGCAGAGGTGGTCTTTGATAAGATGTTCTCAGCTTACTCGGAGAAGCGAGACCCCTAGAAATAGCCCGCGTGAATGCAGGACTTTCCCCGACGGTGTGTCTCCTCGCCGGTTCCAGGCCGTAGTTCGGCGCAGAAAGGTCAACTTCACTCCTTTGGCTCCAACCGTCGATAGGGCGCCACTCTGGCCCTGGCTTGCGTGGCTCTGACGGCTGATTTCCCACAGCCACTGGCTGGTACGATATCGCCTTGTAGACTGGCGTCCTCTGCCGAAAGAACCCGTTGAAGCCTAGGTTGTCGGCAAGGTAGCCACTTCCAAGACCAAGTAGGAAGTCCCTGGTCGAGTGGATCCCCATTGGCACCCATGTGTCTTTGCGAATGGCATCAGCTGTGGTCGTGAAGAGGAACCTGTCGTTTTCGTCCATCTCAAAAGCTGCATCGTCCAGTATCATCGGCGTTGACCATGAGAAAACGCTAACGAGGACTTTGTACACACTGTGCATTGCGACTGCCCCAGGAGACATTGCCTGGGTCGGAGTTGCAAGATTCCGGGATGGGGTTGATACTAGATCAGCCAGTACTGTCCTGACTATACTGAATATACAAAGCGAAAAGAAAACCGCAAGCCAACTCCTCGGTTCAGACAGAACCCTTCGCATTGTGGTGCTTTCGAACGACTGCAGAAATTGTGTCATACAGTTATATATCAGTCGATTCCGGCCGTCGTAGTCCATGTCATCTGGTAGTAGTTGCGCGTTCGATACATTGACATCCGTTCGGGTAGATGGCTCCGGCTGCTGTAAGTCATAGAAGAGGATCTCTCGCAGTAACAGTTTTGCTCGATACAGGACCGGGTATGCTTGTTTTTCTGTCTCGCGATTCCCGGATAGATAGCCACTCAACTTGAATAAGTCCCAAAAACGAAATGGGATGCCCTCTGTGTTCCAGCTCGCTGCGAGGACTTTAAGTACGGGTGGAGGCCGGTCTATTGGCCCTTTCGCGTATGTAGCGGTTGTGGGATTCGCTATCGGTAACGAAGCCAGGTCTTCAGTCCACCAGAATCCGTCATCGAAATCCAGGTGGGATTTGACCAGTTCTGCCACACCGGGATTCATGATGTATGTCCGCTCCAGGTAGTCATTCATGTTCCGCCGCCGCGCCATCGGAGACGTGACAGGAGTCTGTACCTGCCTTGGCGAGAGTAGTTCTTGATGGTTGTGAGCAATGATGCGTGTCGTAAAGATCACTTCAGCTTACCTGGTAACATGTAGTCGGCTAGCGCGGCCAACGAAGTTCTTTGACAGCCTAGTAAATGCCAAAAGTCGTCCTCTGGTGATGTGGGAGGCTCAGAACAGTAGGTACAGCTGTCTTGCGAATCACACTTTCTCAAATTAGTCAAGCCGGTGGTGATGATGATTTGACAGAGAGTATTTACCGGTTTCGCTTGGACTTTGCAACGGAGGCAAGGTCCAGTCTCACGAAGTCTAAGTTCGCCAATAGATTCCAGCCGAGAGTGTCCGACGCGGCTCCTTTTCAGGGGCGGCAATAGAGGATCTACCTCTGAGTCTACCGAGCCCCTAGGCTGGCCATGGAACTCGTTCGTGAAGGAATAAGCAAGCAGCGAGTCGCGCCTATCACTTGGCGCATTGACTGTAACCAACGGGGGTAAGGTTGAAGGAACAAGCAGGCGAGGCAGAGACACTGGTGAGCTCTTTTGTTCGTGCTCTCCGGGAAAGAATCTAGAGGTTCCCTGGCCCTGATAGATGGTGTGAGGGGCGCTGCCAACCGAGAGGCCGGAATCTCTTTTCACGGGTGTCTCATGGTCCCGTAAGTGTCGATCACGGTCCTCAACATTGAGGAAGCCATAGATATAGTTGATGCATCGGTCGTCTAAACATTTGAACGGAGTTTGACCCCAGGGATTGGGTGGAGGCGACTCTCTTGTCCTCAGTCCTCGGAAGATGGGGTCATAATAGGAGAGGTTTTTGTCGAGCCAGGAGCCGTAGTCAGGGGTGGCATCCTCTTGCGGGTAGAGCTTCAAGGCCTCCAGGAAATTTTGGTCTAGGACGTTGACACCTAGAGATAGGTTTGCATACAAAGACCCGTCAAGCCGGGGAGGTTGTGCGTACCTTGGCTTATGAAATAACTTTCTATGCACTCGCACTTATACTGCAAAGCTCGAGCCTCTTCAGCTTCAGATAATATCGGCGATGCTGCCGTAAAATCTTGATCACGCATTAGATGAGACATCGGCCGTGAGATTATTACAAGAAAAAGACTGACTTTGGTTGTCTGCATATGCCTCGAGTGCTCTCAGCTTGCGGCGCAGCATGTCAAGCTCGAGTCTCGAGTTCGGGACATGTCTGGCTGGCAGTAGTGCGGCTAGCTTCGCCTGGATCGCGGCCTGTTGTTCAAATAGCTGTCTGATAGTGGGATCCAGGGCAGAGTCGAAACTCGGCGCGGTTGAATTGTCAAGGCCTCGAGATCCGCGACGGTCGTGTCGGGAATCGACTGGCAGGTCGGCCGCCATCCTCATGCCACCTCCGGCCGAAGCTGAGCCAAATGTCGGAAAGCCTGTGCCTCACCTCGCTTCAACTCACTCCACCCGCACTCATGTCTCACACGCAACACCCTAGCAAGAGCTTGCCTCCAAAATGCATCAACTGTGCTTTGATGGCTGTTGGCTTTTCGAAGACATGGTCATGGAGGACATGAGACGTCAACAGACGTGAAGCGGCAAGTCAAGTGCACTGCCTCGTGCCATAACAACATGCGTGTGGCTGCAGGGCCTGAGATGGTGGAAGAGCTAGACCATCTGATCTTCTGTGGGGGACGGGGAACTTTTTTTTTTCTCTTGTGCAATCTCTCACCAATAAGTCGAGGCAAATTGGCTTAACTCGTCGCGACTGAGTAGTAGCCAGCGGCGGGTGGGGCGAGTGGTAGGTCGCCCAGCGGCAGATTAGATAGTTGCAGGGCACTGGTCAGGCTTAACAGGGCCAGCAGGGCCAGCAGGGCCAGCTCTCGAACACCGACCAGGGGGCCCTTCCGGGGGGGTCGGGGGTCTCGGCACGGGCTTCAGGGAACGATGACCACCTATCATTGGCGCACAGCAAGGGAGATACATGCATACGACGGCTCTCTGGTACCGGACCTCGTTCTCTCACTTCATGTCATCAAGAGCCTCACCCTCCTCCTCGGTTGATCCGACGAAGGCGCAGAGGTTGGCACTCTACTATGCTATGTAGGGGACCAGAAACGGTGGCCCGGCAAGTTCCACGATCACTAACAGAGCACGGAATCCGACAGGGATCGCCTTCGCCCGTCGGAATGATATTTGGGTTCGTCTCCTCCCAGGCCGATCTCCAGCTAGCTAGTGAGTAAAAAGTACCGCTCGCTCGCCTTGTTCGAGGTACAGCTTCGTTCGGGCTTTGCTCGCCCTCGGTCTTTGGTGGATGCGAGCATCAGCTCTGCTGGAGAAAATGGGCCCATCACGACCAGGACGGGTGTGATTTACTACATGAAAGGTCCAAGCTAGTCCGTCTGCGGCCGAGCACGACACGGCAAGTCGTCCGGCTGCAGTGAGCTGGAGCGATGCAGTGCGATGATGGGGGATGGATCACTTGGAAACGACAGGCCGTTGATTGGGCGCTTGACTCAAAAGCCCGTGTCTCTCTACCCCAGATTGACGCCGTCTCGTCTCCGACTCTCAGGTCGACGGCGCCTCACATAACTACGGAGCACGCACGCTCGCCCAAGTCTCACAGGGCTCTTACAACGACTGCATCCAGCTCCACCGCCGCCGCCGGGGAGAGCACGTACAGGTTGGCTGTCTCGTCTTGTCCCTCTGTGTCTGTGTCTCTCTCCTGTGTGTGTGTGGTGTGTGTGTGTGTGTGTGTGTGTGTGCTTGCTCAGTCAAAGAAGTCATGCCGACTCCTCACCGCATAATAAGCTGCGCGTGTGAGACGAAGAAGAAGCGTGCCCTTGAAGCTACGGAGATGGGTGCCACAGCTGATAGGCCCGGCTTCCCTGGACCTGGCCCAGCTCACGCGATTAGTGCTGTCGCAGACAGGGCAGGATGCTTCGTCGGCCTCGTCCAAATCGCTCTCATTGATGCTCTAGACCTCGACCGATCCTAGCCCGCTGTGCCCGCCCGGGCTGGCGATCATGGTGCCAGTCTACAGAACTATTATGTAGCTGATCCGACCTACCGTGGAAGTCTAAGGAGAGCTTCCTCATCTCGATCTTGCACACACTGGCCGCTCGAGTGACCTAGCAGTCTCCCACCCTCTCCGCCTCGTCGACCCCTCACTCGGCTAGCCGTTGATTGCTGTGTCATGATAGGTAGCATCGTGCCATCGTGCGCATTGTGCCCCTTCGCAGCTGGTGCAGCTGGGTCAGGTCAGCCTGCCCACCAACTTCTCCCCTGTGCGTGCAGTCCCTTCTTGCCTTGCAGGCTGGGCCGCTCCCATGTCAGCGCCAGCCGCTAAGTTAGCCCATTAGTTGCGGCCGTTGAGGGCTAGCCGGCGGATGCCCGGGCGAGGCAGCGATAACTTCCGACGACGACATTGGGCCTGTTGCCGATCATTTCCCTCTGCGGCTTATCCCTGTCTCTTAACAGCACCGCGTATGGGTGCCCGTTGATGAAGAGCCGACATGTTGCCTTGCCCTACCATGCGATGCCCGCCTGCAACGCTATTGTACGATGTGTGAGGAGACAATGCGATTCGGTTGCGATCCGTACAGGGGAGCCAAAACACTTCTTCAGCGTGCCGAAAACCAGAATCTTACGGATGGAACTGTCCTGCGAAAGCTTGCTGATCCTGTAACCAAAACCGACAACTGTCAAACAACCTGCCGCGCATACTTTTGGCTGGGCGCTCCCATGCGCAGACTTCGATCCAGTGTACATACTTACCGATCGCAGGGGCGCCGGTGATTACAATTTTGAGCTCTTCAGCCTCGGATGGTCCATTATATTGCGAATCCCTGGAAATAGATTACCATCGCTTGCTCCGCACAGCACGGGGGGATAAGATCGGGCATCCATGATGATCTCATTTCCTCTTCCGTGTCTCTTGGAAATAACGTCTGGACGCTTTGCTCCCCCCCGAGAATCAGAAGATGCGGTTGCAGGACGTCTGATGATTGCGTGGCGCCAAGAACGCTATGCAGACGCAGTTCCCAGCCACCCCTCACCTTCGCAAGCATCCCCCTTGTAGCTATTTGGAAAGCAAGGGTCGCCGCGCTTTGCTCACTTATCTCGGAGACCCCACCTGAGGCCCAGGATCATCTGCGGAGTTAAGTCCAGGCTCGCCTGCCGAGCTACAGGCTGTCAGCTTGTTCAGCTAGGGCTGGAGTGAGGCGGAAGAACCAGGCGGCTCGTTGAACTAGCTCAGCCTTATCTTCAGCTTAGCCCTTCAGATACTCTATTGTGGTCCACTTAAGTCAGACGTCAGAGTGAAACTCACCATCACATGAACACCGACTTTTCTTATACTTTCTTGTCGTAATTTACTGCGACTCTTTGGTTGAGCTTTCAACGTTGTCTCGGCTATGGACGGGGATAAGGTGCCAACTACGCTGGAAACTAGTTTCGCAGATGAGTCACGTCGAGAGCACTTTGGAAAAGCTGAATTGAAGTCGGTCTGCCTCATGTTACCTGGGGCGGGGTGCGCCTGCTCCCTATTGCACGATAGTAGATTCACCTGCCTCTTCAAGACTAGCAGAAATCCGGTATGCGCCAACGCAGTCGTCCAGGTGCAGTATCAGTGAAATGGATGAATTGTTCCGGTCAGTAGAGCCTCAGCCAGTCCCCCTCTCCGTGGCAACCCTTGTCTCCCTATCCCAATGCGAACGAATGTGAGGTAACGTTGGTTTCCACTATACTACCTCACCAGTTGAAATGGATCTAGTCCCTGGGTCATCTGTCTGGGGTGCCATACTGTCAGTATACCGGGTATCCGAAGAAAGACTTGGCACCTATCATTGTCAGCTCTGGTGTGGGATGTCGTCAATCTAGCCAGTCCGCGCCATTGGCATCTCTGTAGCATGAAGCGGTGAAAGGTTCCTGGGTTTCTTGGCCAGCCGCACCCTCAGTAGGGATCACTGTTGATGGCTCAGTTACCAATGAGGCTGAGTTGCTGAAGTAATCTGCTAGCCGAGATATGATGTACGGACTTGGCCAAGTCTACAATCGTACATTCTTCGTGACTATGCTTAATTCAAACACATCGAGGTTTCTCTCAAATTTGGATACGCGGGTCTGGATTCATACGCGCGTAAATACTAAGCTAAGACAAAAGGCCTAAAATTAAGTTATAACCTCAGCATTGCTTACTTGTATATATCCATTTATGACTCAGCAAAAAACAAGAACTATTCTGCAACCTGCTGCTGACCCGTCACTCATCCTCATCGTCGTCGGTTGAACAACCTAAAGGCTTCAAGGCCCTGCGGAACCACATGGATATGACGGCGGACCAGTCGTCCATCACGTCGCTGAAGAACATGAGCAGCCTGCCGAAGAAGGAGAGACACAGGAAGGAGATGGTGATGACGACTGCAAAGGTATACCAGTACGTCTCCTTGTGCCAGTAAATGTACAGGTCCTCAATTTGGACGGAGAAGTAGCTCGTCACAAAGCTAATGGGTAGAAAGAAGACGCTGAGCTTGGCGAGCAGCGTTGCGCTCCTCGTCAGTCTAGCCGTCGCTGCCGAGTCCTTCTGCTGTGTAAGATTGAAATACTACACAACACGTCAGCATGCCTTTTCTAAGTGCAACCATCATATAAATCGACTTACTGTTTGCGTAAGTGCCGATATCTCCTCTAGGTGGCCTTCAATGGTGTTGAGCATCACGCCCTGCAGTTGGTCGCGAAGGCGATCGAAGCGTTGCATGACAGAATCTGTCAGGTATACTGAACTGCTGCCGCGAGGTGTTTCGGACAAGTCGGTACCAGAACGCAGTATCAAGGAGGCACGCGCGTCGTAGGGCGGCGCATCTGGTCGTTTATGTTTTGCCGCCATCATGACTTTCGTGATGACTGTCTTGTAATTCTCAAACAAGTGCCTTAATGTTCGAAGGTCCTTGCTTAATATATGCAGTCGGGGTATGATGTCTCGGCTTTTGACTCGACTTTGGCGGTCCTATACAGCGTAAGAACCACGGTTATACGATCGAGGGGAACGCACAGGAACGTACAGCGCTATGAAGTACTTTTGGGGTCTGATGCCTATATCGTTAGCGAGTGAGATTTTTTTTCACTGGATTGGCTTCACTGACCATCTCCTCCATGATCATCTTGGCATCCCTAAGTGGTTCAGCCGCTGCGTAATCCTCAAAAAGGTAGAAGAAGAGCCGGCTGGTCCCTTCCGCCTCGATAGTGGTGCCTGGGTCGCTCTCAAGCAGCGGCATATCAGAGTGTACTCTGCTCAACTCAACAGGTCGGCCAGAGTCTTTGCGGTCCTGCGCCTGCTTCAAAACTTCACGAATGGAGCTTTGGGACAGGGGCCTGTGCTTGAACAGGTCTATTCCATGCTTAGATTGCTGTATCAGCACATTGAGCGAGTTTTCTCGCATGCTCTTTATTTGCGCCGATCTCCACTCGTCAATATTCCATCCTTTTGACGGCAACGGTTCAATGGTAGGGTTTTCGTGAAATGTAATGACAGTGTCTATGCATCGTATTAGTTGCGAGCCTGGAAATTACAAGTGATGCTAATCCGAACTTACGGTCATCACAGAGAGTCAGCCAGAGCCAGTGTTGCGGGGGCATGAACTTCTTCGTTGCTTCATTTTGCTGCCCGGGCTTTAATGGCAGGTGTTTCTTGTTTGCCTCAGGCTGCTCTTCAGGCTTCGCTGGCCGTTTATGTAACCAGTGAGCGCCAATACAAAGAGCTACAAGAGTCAGCTACACTACGGTTCTCTGAATAGCAAGGGCTTACCTTTCTCGGTATGATCCAACGAAGAGTAATTCACCGTGTCCTTCAGCAATAGATAGAGCTCAATCTCCTCCCCATCCAATGGAACGGCCTTTTGAACCGGCGGTCCTTTCCCCGGTTGTGTTGAACCCGACGACTGGTCAGTTTGCATGAATGCCTTTTCGGCATCACTTTGCTTGATTGACACGACCTTGGGGCTAGCATTTGCGGTTTTCTTCTCCTTACCAAGCTGCGCGGCTTTGTCCTTCATATCGGTAGCATACTTCATCAGGGAGATCAATCTCGGCGACAAACGATACCGCTGACCAAGCAGTTCCACGATGTCTCTTTGCTTACTTGTATCCCATATGTTGCTATTGAATCGCGTTATTAGAAGGCTCCCAGGTGTACGGATTGTTCCAGAGCTTACATCCATCGGATAGGGTGTTCCGTATCCCTCTCATAGTCATGGTGATCAAGTAAGTCCTGAAAGCGCGCAGTATCCAGATCCCTTGCGATTCGCGCTCTTTTGGGACCAAACTCCAGCACAAAATTCTGACAACTCTCGGCGGCTGCCCATTGTCTCGTCGCGTCAAAAACAACACGATCATCGAAATCTTCAAACAGTGGTTGGGCCAGCTGAACGGCTGGTCGATCGTCGGCGGCCATCTTCAAGTCCGCTCTTCACTCGCTGTCCATACTGTTTGTTGCGAAGAAAAGGTTGAGACTCATGCTCATGGCCGAAGAGCATTCTATACGTGCGACAGACGTCGAGGCAGCAAGGCTGTGACACGAGCCTCATCGGTGTTGTGATCAGGTCCCAGCACCTGACATAGCCCATGTGCAGGGGGTCTGGTCCCATGTCCACGCTAGGGGCGCCATAGGATTTCGATAGCGTACGACGGCACGTCCCAGCTCGCCGACCCGCTGGCCTTTTTAGGGCCCCCAACTCCAAAATAGTAGCCACCCTGACCTGCCTGACCTGCCTTGGCTCCGCTCAAACTGTTGGCAATGCACTCACTAGCCTTCGATGACTCTTAAACTGAGTATCTGCCAATGACTCAGTTGCACTATGCAGGATGGTATAAATCGCCAGGCAGTAGAACGGTCAGGCTCTCTGGAACGAAAATCGCTTCCTCCACCGAACGATTCAACGACCAGTGCGTTAATTATAATATAGTACACCGTCTTTCACGTCCAACATACTCATAGGTATTTGGCCCCTACCGGAGACCAAGTGACCACCTTCAGCATGGCACCCAGTGATGACAAGGGAAACTGGGCTCTCCAAGTCGTCCCAGTAGATGATAGTGGGCTCGATTTCTACTTCAAGGAGTACAAGCCCTTCAGACTTAATGCTCTCAAGCAAGATCCTGGAGGTAAGCCTGCCGTAGTTTGTTAAGGGCAGCACAGTCCAACGACCTCACGTAATGCTGACATGCTGCTACGGCGTTATGGCAGCCTTTGGCTCAACTTACGAAAGGGAGATAGCATTCAACGACGACCACTGGCGAAAGCGGCTTTACAATCCTCTTGCGAAGACATTTGTCGTCGTAGGATTGTATGACGGACGGGTTCTGTCCGCTGCTACGCTTTGGGGTCCTATGCCAGAGTCAAAGCTAATTTCCAGCCCCAGCCCGGCCGCTGCAACCACAAGTGACGTTGTGGATGGCACTCGTGAGCCCCTGTCCTTCCAAATTACTGCAGTTTGGACTTGCCCCGAAGCTCGAGGTCGAGGGCTAGGTCGGACCGTCGTCAAGGCTGCTATTGCTCAGGCGGGTCAGGATGCGCGACAACGAGGCAGTTCCTATAGCCTCGGTGTCGACGTCTACGCAGTAAACACTGCTGCAATCTCGTTCTACGAAAAGTGCGGCTTTTCTGTAAGCGGACCGCGACCAGAGGATTCAGACACCGAAAGCTTACGACCTGAACTTCTCATGTATTACCGCCACTGACATGCAGCGATCCTGAAATGAAAGGAGTGGTATTGTGGCTGAGCCCTCCAGTCATCGCATCTCCCTCGCGTTGGTTTGCTACAAGTTGTCAAGGCAAATCATACCAGCCCTGCTACTGACGACATAGCCCACTGGTTCGCCGCCGTGGTTGGTTAAGATGCTAGAGGGTTGGTAGCATCGGCCTCCAATAGGCCTAGTTGGTTTACACAACCTGGCCCAACCATGTTTCATCTACTCGAACTAGGAAACGGCGTCCATCCTCTTCAGCCACAGCTGATCATAGTGCAACTTATATGATTACTGTCACAACGATCGGCTGGGCCACATTGATTTGTTGTTTCTTTGGGCTTTTTTTCCCTCTTCTTCTCATCCATATCACATGTCTCCAGACCGCCTGCCCATAGCATGCGCATGAGGCGTTGCTTTTAAACATTCAGTTTGAAGTCACGGCTGACGCTGTAAGCCCAACTTTAGCGCCGCCGGAATAGCTGCGAGACAACGGCACCCCCAGTATGCTGCTCACCTTCGTGGCGTTCTTGCTCCTCGGAGCTGAGGCCCGTAAAGGAGAGGGGCATACTGACCTCATGCTTCCTGATTGTGTATCAGGCTGTATCAAGGACTCTGGATGCGGCCCAGGCGATGTCAAGTGTATGTGTAAGGCGTCTCGGGGAAGCTTCTTAGTAGACGTCGTGGAGTGCATGCACAGCGATTGTACCACACGGGCGATACCTGTGGATGATTTGTTGAGCTCCTTGGAGAATGCGTGCAATGCCATAGGGAGAACCATTCCCGCGTCTGCGATATCAAGTGCAGAAGCGGCACAGAGCACCATCGATAATCCCAAGCCAACGAGCACGGTCCTATCTGAGACCATTACGACGGAAACCTCAAATGTTCAGACCACTTATCCGGCAACCTCAAAACCAGATTTATCACAAAGACCGTCGTCTACCACGGTAGCAGAATCAGCTACTAAGACTTCCATTTCAACCTCGACTTCAACTTCAGTCAAGAGCAGTGGCCAAGTCTCTGCTACTACCAGGCCGTCCACAGCAAAGGCTTCAACTACCGAGTTTGTTTCCGAATCAGCAACATCAACAGACACTGGAGGGCCGGTCGATCCCACGGACTCAAGCCCTTTCGCCGCTCCGATGGCCTCGGGCCGTAAAGAACAGGCGTCCGTGTTTGGTGCTGTCCTTGGCATGGCTACTATAATAGCTTTCGGCTGGTAAACGCAATGGAGCAATGGGATCGACGACTATCAGTGAGCATTAATGATAATGGCCAACGGCGGCAGCACCCCCTACTATGCACGTGTTTCAAAGGGATGATATGATTACAACAGTGGATACCTCAAATAACACAGAGAACAGTACGTGGGACGGTATGCGTGGAGATTGGAAACAGAATAGTGTATGATACCCTAACGAGGATTATGAACATGCCGTGGAATTTCTTCTGAAGGTAACCCAGGGCCCACGATTTGAAACGAATGCAACTATCACATGCTAAATCTATAACCTCTTATTATACCAAACATCAGATACCATAATCATGAAAAGAGTGTTAATCCGTAGGACACCGCTCATAGCATTTCTTAATTCAACCCTGATCACTCATCAGACCAGTCACCTTTACATGAACAGTGCAAAAGCGACACCAACGCCGGCGATCGTGACGAAGCCGCCAGCATTAGAGACCATGAGCGCCGCCCCAGGTGCACCGGCCTTAACAGGCGTGCTGCTACTCGATGCCGTTGCGCTACCGCCGCTGGCGCGTGTCGACGTCGCCGTGGTGCCCGCTTTGCCGGTTGCTGTCGCCGTCCCATTCTTTGAAACTTTGCCGCCCGACGATGACCCAGAACCTGAGCCGGTGCCGGTTGTGGAGTTTTTGCCAGACCCGGATCCACTGGAGGAGCCACCAGTTGAAGATGTCGAGTTGTCCTTGTTACCACCCTTTCTAGCGACGAGCTCGTCACGGGCAGCTAGTAGGGGTGCTGGAGGTTCGTACTGCTGCTATGAGTGTCAGTTACTTTCGACACCGGTGTCGAAGAAGGAGGGACACAATACCTGAGCAGAGGCGGCAACCGTGGCCACAGCAAGGATCATAAGTGTCGAGAAGTGCATTGTGTTGAAGTTATGTGAAGCGCGAATAAGTCGAGGAAATATGTAATTCAGATGGATATAAAGCGTTGGTTCGTTTCGTAATTTGATATGTGTGATTAATTCCTTTTGAAGCCTGTATAAGATGAAAATCGAATGCCAAGTCGAGGCTGTGTTGAAAGCCTGCGTCAGCCTCTTTATATACTGAGTCTCTAGCATAGTAACGTACGATGCTGCTTGACAGCATGCCAATACAGTAAACTCGCGCCTGTTTAGCTCCATGCTGGGATCTGTATTGTCGGAAGTCATGCTTCGAGCTGAAGTTGTCAACACAGCTAGTGGACCTGGGTGCCCACTTGATCGACAGTATCTCGACGATGGAAACACCATGATTAGAGCATTCGTATGTGCAAAGTGTTACAGAAGACCAGACGACAGGGAAGTCACCATGAAAGCGAGGCAGAATCCAGAAAAATTAGGATCGTCTGGTCTGATTCTATTTGCGGCTTGGCAAACCATGTCGGGCCGTTTCGATCTCATACAGGATTACGTGAGGGAGTTGGTTGACGATGCGCGTAAGTGAATCCATTGTGCTTGTCAGGCGAGCAAGGGTGTTGCTATGCATCAGGGGGCTGCGGCAAGACTCCACGTCGGTTTGGCTGGGGCGAGTGTCAAGACATGATAAATATAGTTTCTTTTGGGGGGAGAACATGATCCTAGCACCTATGCTTGCCAAGCATGCGGCTCTTCAAAGGGACGAATATATGCCGAAGCCATGGGCCCTTTCTGGAGCCAAGCTTGAAACATCTCGAGTGTGGTGGGCCCTTTCTGAGGCAAGTCGGAGAGAAAGCTATCTTGAAACACGAATGCAAGGATGGCCGGGCTTAACTTGCTGTCGCATAACTCCGTATCCAAGTAAGTCCTTTTGAAATAAGCCTTATTTTGACAGATCTCCAGCAGGTTGCGCGGCCTTTTTGATGATGTTCCCAAAGCAGCAGGACTGTGAAGAACCCGGCCTTGATACTGCCCAAAAAGATGCGGCGTTTGCGACAATTAAGATCATAACAGCCAATTGGCAACTTCGCAATTAATCCAATGCGATCTCATTATGTATACATCTTCGAAGGTGAGCAAAGTGTAGTTGCTGGCCTGTTTGTCGAGGTTTGGGGCATGGCTGACAGTAGCAAGACTACGAGGCGCACGCCTCGCAGTAGAATAACTTTGCCAGGTCTCGTGCTAAAGCGCTATTAAATTTCACTGCATTTTGTCAGCATCCTAGCTGATGTATCATAATCATATGACTAAACCCTAATATAGTCTGTGCATCGAGACCATAATAAATACACTTAGACCTATCCCAATCGCAAGACCAACAATTCCCCCACAAGCAGCAAGGAAATACCATCTCCTTTTCGTCGTCGCTATGCCCATCGCAAACCATGTACCTATTGTCCAAAAACTACAGCCCAGTAAAGAGGCGTCGCCCTGGAGAATACAAGTATCCAACCGCCTCTGAGGAATGTGATAAGCACGACCAGTGTGCCGAACCACCACTTTTCCTTCTTTACCCAATTCTTGAATGATGTGCGGAGACTGTATTTGATGGTCGGTGGTAAGGCAGAGGTCATCTCAACCCGCCCGCCTCTCAAACGCCGACGGATACGATTCTCAACCTGTCTACCTGTTAGTGTTTCGGGCTTCTCTGAGATCGTTGCAAAGTTCTGGTGGATGTTGTTTGCCAAATGAAGAACTGATTGGTAGTGTGTTGGAACCTCTACCCCACGGTCCTTCAAAGCGAGGTGAGCTTCGAGGTACAAGCAGACCCCAATTGTCCAAACTTGTATAAGTAGAAGCACTATGAAGAGCTGTAAGAATGAGAAGCCCCACTGATAGCTCTAAACTTCGTGTTAGCTGGACGGATTCAAACGGAGCATGGATGTCACAAACCCCGACCGGCTGGCAGTTCCCGTTGTTTGCCACGTAACTGAGTGAATGCGTCCTGTTGGCCTTCGTGAACGCTGTTGTGGAATGGTTCCGATACAGCGCGACGCCAGTTGTTTGGATCGCTCCATTCATTCCCAAACAACCCACCATAACGAGACAAATCTTCCAAGTAGTACCCTGATATATTCAATGCAGGCGCCAGTTCAGTCTTGTTGTTCCAAAGAGTACTGCCATTAAATTCGCCGAGAAATCCATACTTCGAAACATCTGGTACGCCAAGTCAGTTCCACAAGTGTTCGAATGCGATCACAAACATGAATGCCGATATACGTACAGTCAGACACGTTAAATTGGAGATAACAGTTTTCAGAATCTGCCTTCAATCTATAGGAGAAACTGCAGCTGGAAACTCTCCTATATGATGACGTGCCAGGTTGAATTACCGGGTCTCCTTTATAGGTCGTAAGGATTAGAAGCTCGTTCACAATTTCATCAGGAATATCAACATACTGCCAGTATCAATATCGTGTGTCACGGGTAATTCCCATCAAGGCCAATTCTCCAGCCATCGTGGATTATATAGGCCAATAGACCGAACTGCCAAAACTGGACGAAATTGCCGTCGGTGTCCTTGACGAATGCCGCGGACTTTAATGTATACCCAGTCATGGCACTTGCCAGCGTTGGAAAAGCTAGCACGAGAACCATTGTGAGAATAACGAATAGCATAGCTGTTTTGGACTGCAAGCCTCTCCTGGACCTAAAGTCGCGGATCATCCGCACCGTGGCTCGTAAGGATGCATCGTCTCGCATGAAAATGGTCCAGAACGTATTCTACATGACAGAACCGTTCTCAAGGCTGTTTCTCGCATAGGTGGTGAATGCCTTCCACGACACAATGGTCATGCAGGTTTGTCCCATTCAACCTACTGCCTGGACAGACTCAGAACCTGGCTTTCTGCACACTATATAGGACTAGGGGTAGCTTACGATATCCCAAACAATATCTATGGCTTTGGCCTGTGTGAAACTCAATGTTCCGAATGCAGCCGTGACTTGGAAAAAAAAAAAAAAACGCTGAAGTTCCACGGGTTGTAACCCAGGCCCCAGGTACGGAATGAGCCATCTGGCCGGCAAGCTGAATTCCGGTACTGCCACGGGTTATCGAGAACTAACGGCGTGAGCACCAGAGCCATGAGGAGACCACCTTGCCAGCAGGGTCTAGAGAACCAAAGCCCAATTCGCGACCATCTCTAGGTCCGCAAATCAGCCACAACCTCTGTACGGGTGATTGCCCACCACGTCCAGAACTCGCTCTGGTCTTGGCGAGCCTCAGTGACGAGGAAGTCTGGTTCTACGACGTAGGGCTGCATCAAGAGCGGATCCAGCGCCGCTGCCGATGTTGGATGAGATGTTGTCATGTCGTCACGTTATTCTCGTGAACGAAGACAGGAGTCCCTACGCTTCGCATCTCGCAATTAAAGGGGAAGTTTAGGTCAGCAGGGCTGCAACAGGATTCAAACAGCAAGCAGGGGATCGCCAGCGAGCTCAGGAAACTACGCCAAAATGCTGCAGTATTGGCGACATCACATCAATATACACCTCATATACATCTTCAGAAGCCGAGGGTTGCGCATCAAACGAGCAACGTCGATATGAATAAATGGAGTACAATTCAATACTCTCCCTTGATCATCGATTCGGTCTGACGGATTGCCAACTTGTTTGAATAGGGTGCAAGACGAGAGGTCAGTGCAGCCGGATTGGATCTGATGCATCCAGCAGCTGAATGGCGATGCTCTAGTTAGCTGCACTCCCCACCGGGAACCAGCCTTTCACTTTCAGCCGCAGCCTTGTTTCCGGCTGACCACTTCACAGCATCCCCGCCACATGACCACGGGATTTTAGCTCTTACATCGTCGCATCAATAGTGCCCATTGCGTACCGCATTTGTGTCACCAGTTGACGCCATGAGACTCCTCGATGTGACGACCCTCCAGATGGCGGACTTTTTCGGAGTCGATGTACCGAGATATGCCATCCTGTCTCATACTTGGGGTAGGGAGGAAGTCTCGTACCAGGATATGTTGCAGGGCCGCCACTCTCAAGTTCTCGGAAAGAAGGGCGCCAGCAAGATCCAGGCGGCGTGCCTACGTGCCAGGCGGGACGATCTGCATTACGTATGGATTGACACCTGCTGCATTGACAAAACAAGCAGTGCGGAGCTTTCAGAAGCTATCAACTCCATGTTCGCGTGGTACAAGCGAGCGACCGTCTGTTACGCCTACCTGGATGATGTCAATGCCGACCTCAATCAATACGCGCACATTCAAGTTGATACCGCGCCAACACCAAAAGAACTCGATCAGATCATTGAGTCTGATTTTGCCCGCAGTAGATGGTTCACTAGAGGGTGGACGCTGCAGGAATTAATTGCTCCCCAGAATTTGAAGTTTTATGGTGCAGATTGGAAGTACATTGGTGAAAAGAAGTCCATGGCAGGTATATTGAGTCATATAACAGGCGTCGAGGAAAGGATTCTCGCAGGACGCATGCAGTTAAACCGGGTCAGTGTGGCACAAAAACTTTCGTGGGCCTCGAGTAGAGTGACTACACGTGTGGAGGATATGTCCTATTGTTTGCTCGGCATCTTCGACATTAACATGCCTCTTCTCTATGGTGAGGGCAGCAGGGCGTTTGAGAGATTCCAAGAGGAAATTGCGCGTACGACGAATGACCAATCGCTATTCGCATGGGAGACAACCGGCTACGATCACGGAAGCCTGCTTGCGCCGGATATCAGCTGCTTTTCTCGAGCAGGCAAAATCATAACTTGGGACAGATTGGAAGATTCCGGGCCATTCGCTTTCACCAATTCTGGGCTCGAAATCCGTCTACCATCGCTTTCGGTTGGCACTGATCCCACCAAACGTTCGGCGATATTAGCCTGTCGTTATGAGGACAACTTCAAAGGCCCTATAAGTTTGACGCTGGAAACTCACAGCATCGGCCAGAATCTTCCGCATTGCCTCACAGTCACATCGCCTCGCCGTTGTCGATATCAAGGCTGCTGAGAAGGCAGAGTTAAGGGATGTTTTCATTTTACGGATGCCATCCTCTACCGTGGAAGAAGGCTTCTCAACATCACAAGAAAGTGTAAAGATTTGGGTTCGTCTCGAAGTTGATAATAACGCTACAACAGCCCCAGAATTTGAAGTTGTTGACTCATTCCCGCCTCAATTTTGGAATAGGGAAACGTTGACGTTTTGGATGCGGAAAGAAAACAGGGTTCAAGGCGCTGTTCATCTACTCAGCAAGGATGGCGATGAATTTGTCATCGCAGTTGGTTTCACACGAACCAAAACCAGGTTCTCCATCTCCTCATTTTCCTCCCAATGGGTCCATATCATGCCAGTAGACGAACGACTGACTTTGGAGCAATTATGTCATCAAGCCAGCATCGTTCAGTTTGGTGTGGATACAGCAACCACGTCTCATTTCGAGCAGGCACAGTGGACAGTGGAAGCGGCAATCAATCTGAGCACCATCATGGGCGAAGTGGTTTTTGTGGCCGATGTCAACGTTTCTCAGAGGTAATGGGTAAGGCCAGACTATTTACCAACCATTATCAGCTGTAGTTGGTATATCTGAAATTGATGGTCCCCCCACAAGTATCTTCCCAAGTGTGGCTCGATAGGTACCATCGACTTGCTTGCCTTTGGGCTTTGGAGCCTCGATATCATGCTCCAGGAACGCGCGAGCCACAGACTCGGCTTCTTCCAGTCTGGCCTCTTCGGTGACTGAAAGCTTTGAGCACACCGCCTCGAGATCCTCGCCGCGCACTAGCAACAGCATGATAGCTTCGGCTCGCTTTACCACAGCCCCATCTATGCCGTTCATGGCAGCGCATCTGCTTCCAAAGCTTGACACACTTCTTCCAGGCTTAAGCTTGAAGAGGTAGGTCAATTGATCTTCTGCGTTTGACGCATCAAAGTCTATGTGGACATCCATATGCGCAAAGGACAAATGAGGAGACTCTGAAAGGAAATTGCCTTCGAAAATCTCATGGTAATGCGTGGCTGCGAGCAACTTGGGTCTTTCAGAACCCAATACAGTAAAATGATGCAACAGGGCCGTAACCAGTCCTGCTCCATCGGCTGAATCTGTTCCTTTGCCAAACTCATCAATCAGAATGAGACTTCGACGTGTTGCAAAGTTAATGGCGAATGCTGCTTGACGCAAGTCGATAGCGAACGCGCTCTCCTGCCGTACAACGCTCTCGCGGGTAGCAATACGTGTGAGTATTCGATCTGTCAGGCCTATTGTCGCCCGCTCTGCAGGTATAAAGCAGCCGATATGTGCGAGATAGACAATAACAGCCACTTGTTTGAGGTACACACTCTTCCCTGAGTGGTTTGGTCCTGTAAGAACAAGTGTGCTCGGCGCATCTTTGGAATTCTGTGAGGCAGATGAGCCGTCGGAACGCGGATTCTCAACCTCAGCGCCGTCACCAGCCCTCAGATGGCAACCATTGGACACGAAAGAAGGTACAACAAGCTCTTGCAAAGGATGTCGACCACCTTGAATGTGCAAAACATTCTCCGTTGTCATTCTTGGGGCGACCCAGTTGTATTTCCTGGAGCCAATGGCCAAGGCGAGAATACTGTCCAACTCCCCGAGGACGTCAGAAGCGGCCAAGATGGCATCTTCGTGCTCTAATAGTCTCACGGAAAGTTCATGGAGAACTTCAATTTCTCGATCTGATGGTGCGGTCAACTCGCCTGTTTCAGTCCAAAGAGTAGTGCTTACCGATGATCATGCAGTACGCATCCCCAAAGCGCTCATCCATCTCTTTCATTCTGCGGTTTTTGCAGTATATTACACCATCGTTGGTGAACATATGATCCCACACATCGTTCAAGCCTTCTCCCTCGTAATTGGCCTTCCCAGTATCTGAGTTTAGAGACACTACCGTGAGGAACCCAAGTTGAGGGTAGAAGACACAACCCTGAACGTATTTCTGGGCCCACTCGGGTATATCACTCCGCAATCTGTTGTTGACTTCTGTCAAGAAATTGTCCATGCCTTCATAGCTTCGTTTCATTTCGTCGAGATTTGCATCAATGCCTTGTTTCACAGCGGTTCGTTGTCGCTCTCTAGACTGCTCAAAGTCTATAGTCCGACTGATGACCTCACCAACTAGTCGAAGTGTGGCGGGATAGATGGATTCTGTGACTTTTCTGACTATAGGAATTTTCTCTGCGCCTGACATTTGAGCAAGGGTCTCATGAATTTGCAAGGTATGAAGTGCAAAGCGCTGAATGGCAGCCCACACATTATTCGCTACAGTGGCCCGTTGACCGGGCGTATCGACACCCTTTTGGAGATGAGCGATAGAGGTTCGCATGTTTCTGATTTTTCGAAGATCTTTGGTTAGTGTTGCTAAAGCGTCAGAATGTTCCGGCCGGATGAAGAAGGATATCGTCCGTTGTCGAGCTGTAATCAGGTCTATATCTAGGCTCGGACGTAGGAAAACCTTTCGCAACTTTGACTTCCCCTGCGGCGTGCATGCAAGAAAGTGAAAAAGCCCGTATACTGAGAGGCTCTCCTTGGCTCCAGCATTCGATTTGTCGGGCCCACGCATCTGATTATTGGGGTGAAATTCTGACTGCAGGATCTGCAAGGAAACCAAGGTATCTGCGTTGACGAACATGGAGTCGAAAAGCGAGAACATCTCGACCGATCTTATTGCAAAGGCAACTAAGGCATCGGGGTCATTTGGCAGATACTGCGCGGTCCGCCTTCGTTGGATATCTCCAAGCACTGCACCAGCACACCCGATCTATGACGAGTCAGGGCATACTTTTACAACAATCTGGCGTCTTAACTCACGGTGAGTCGACTCTCAAGGTTCACAAAGGTGCCCAGCCTCAACAAGGAACCCTGCATCGAGCCTTGCTCTCTACCGTGTTCATCCCCAAGCTCGTCGGCTACAGAAACGAGCACTATGGCATGATCGCCCTGTTGGGTTCGAAGGTCCAATAACTTGTCCCTCGCAGACTCGTAGCGAAAGTCTGTGCTCTTAAGCGTACGCAGAATATATGCCGCTGGCCAGGTTCCTGGATCGCATTAGCGAAGCCCAGAAACTATTTCAGATGACTTACGATCGTGATCATCTCCATCTTCCGAGTCTGATCCCTTCGCCAGCAAACTCAGCAAAGCCTGTGAAGTCCGTGCTGGGGTAAGGACAGTCGTAGGCTTTGCATGGACCAGGAGGGTTTCCACAATCTCAACTCCAGCAGCTGCCACATCCTCGAGGAGGAATAGCGCCTCATCCGCAGCAATGTAGTAAGCGCACCCGAGATTGCCGTTTTCTTTCATATCAAGGGCCATGATAACCTCGTTCAACGCGTCTGCATCCAATGAATCATCGTTGAGGCCGTCGAGGCTGTCCTCTTCTACGGGATTCGGAGGAGCCGGAGTTGTCGATGTGCCTCGCAGCGAGGACGGGCGAAGTGACAGCCTCTGCCGTTGAGGATGGGCTGGTAGCTGGGGAGAATAGATGGCAGAGCGTGGCGTCATATTGCTAGAAGCCGAGCGTGGTGATATTCGGCCCATCCGGACATCAGGAGAGACCGAACACACGGATCCATCATGCTGTCGTCTAGGGGTTGAGAACGCTGGGCGAGCTATCCCGGAACGCGCTGGTGAGCTACTCACGGGTCTTCTCGAGGATCCGGGGTTGGAAGACGGGCCGCGCGAGGAGGCTGCCTGGCTCCTTGCGGCCATCTTGCTGTGCCTGTTCGTGCTTGTATGTCGCTCACCACCTGGCCGCTTCTGGTGAGGTATTGGACTTCACCGCTTTCCGGAGGCAAGCTCTACGAGGGCTTCCTAGATGATTTCAGTTCCCATGGCTGGGGTGCATCTGCCGAGACCGTGTGAGTCTTGTGACAAAGGGGGATGCCTAAGCGGAAGCTGGTCCGTCCTTCCTAGGGAAAGAGCTACTCCGATGGTGAAGTGGCAGGAACGGTTTCTTGGCCTCGTTTCCTCATACCCAAAAAATGACATCTTGTATTAAACCTGCAGTACCCGCAAGCACCAGTGTGCACTATCATCCCTAAGAACGTAGCATCCGCACCCATGTTTGTGCTGACCGCACGCTGAACCTTTCTGAGCCTCACGGCGCCTTTCTCGCCTGGTACAACAGCCTGTTTGGCGGAGCGGTTCGCACTATCTCCTCACTGACTCTTCACCCAGTCCGCGAACTCCTGTCTCTGTTTCCTGATATCCACGAAACCCGGCCGCGATTCCAACAACTTAAACGGGTTTCCGATGTAGTCCCTGGCGATCTCCCCGTCGGCATCCTTGAAGGCCTCCTCCCCTTCCCGCTCAATCTGGCCTGCCCACACGCGCCATCGGATCGGCCGAAGCTGTGCAGTCCCCAGCACAAGACCCAGAACTACGATGAAGGTTGCGACCACGGTCTCGATCGCGATGTCGATCGGGAGCGACGTGGCGACGCCGGCTTGCGATGCGGTCAGGGAGGCAAGGGAGGCCGCGCGGTGGGCTTGCAGGGCCGAGTGCTCGTGTGCCGAGTAGCAGCTAGATCAGAGGTCGGATTAGCCTCATGGTCGCGCTTCCTGTCTTTTGAGGTACCTGGAGGATAAGGACAAGTCTTACGCATGTGCGAGCAGTAGCAGCCCGAATGTTGTGGTGGCTTTTGAGATCCAAGTCATCTTGGCTTCACCTGTGATGACGTTCGGTACTGACCCAGCAAGGAATCGCTCTGGATTGAAGGTCGTGCTAAGATGGCCTCGCCTGGCTTGAGAGCTGCTGTCCGTGACGTTCTGTGGCTTATGTTGGCTTCGCCGACACACAGCTCCAGTGCTTAGCGTCTGACGGTAGTGCTGCCAGCTGACGCGCTTCTGACGGACCTGCCAGCTGGCAGTTAGAATTAGTATACTCCCCATCTAGCCGGTCACATTGTCACAACCCATTGTCGCTTGTGGTACTAATACCTAGCTAGATAGTAGATTTGCTAGGGTGAAATGATCAATCTAGAGACTTGGAGCGCGACCACAATGGAGATACAAAAGCAATAGTGTGGTCTTCCAAGTGTGCTATTAATGGTCTAAGTCCGATACTAAGGCTCACAAACGTATTACAGATCTTGCCCTTGCTGACTACTCTCACCATCATCACCATCTGTCTTGTCAAACCAGATCATAGTTCCTTGTGGAATCAACGCTGGCTCAAGGAATATTCCCACACTCTTCACCTCGCCGTCGTCTCCGATCTTGAATTCAGCCGGCACCGCAAACCCTAGAAGAGACCAAACCTCCGTGTTGCCCCACGCGAGATGTTGCTCTCCCGAAATCCACTCGAGCTCCAGTGTCATGTTGAGCCACCTCTGCCAGTCTGCCCGCAGGACAGGCTCAGTGCGGTTTCGAACAGGAGTATCGTTTCGGGGAGGGGCGAGCTTGAGCTCCATCTCCCGGAATCCATCATTCCAGTAACGACCCACGTATTTTTCGACTGGCAAGTTCCTGGGGACTGGCGGATCCGGTATGCTGGGGAAGAAGGTCTGCCGGCTCGCCTGCCACGCCACTAGTGCGAAATTGATCCTGTCAGTCGTGCTCTTTTCAATATCTTCCCTGTCACTCTGCTCGACTCCTAGAAAGTCGTCCATGAGCTTCAGAAATACGGCGTTCACGGCTATGCCTCCGGTCGCATCCGAATTCGTTAGGATAGAAATGCCCCATTGCCGGTCTGGCATGAACGCCATAATCGCGCTATAGCCCGCGACATCACCACCATGCAGGATAAGCCGTTCGCCTCGGTAAGTCAACGGCATCCAGCCCATGGCATAGAGCAATGGGCTCGTGTGCCCGAACGGCTGGCCTGCGTTCTGGACCATAATCGGAGTAGTGAGCGTGGCGAAGTCCTCTGGGCTGAAGGGGAGTGAGCTGCCTCCCTCCATGAAAGCCCGTACCCATTTCGCGAGATCTTTGACACTAGTGATAACGCCTCCAGGGCCGACAAGCTCGGAATCTGACCATGATTGACGTTCGAAACTCTCTGTCAGAGGGTTATATGAATAGCCGTAGGAGAACTTTGCTTTGCCGGCCCGGTCTAGCTCCAAGGCGTCCGTGAGGTTCACGACCGTAGATTCCATGCCCAAAGGTTCCCAGATCGCTTCCCGATGCACATCGCCAATCCACCGTCCACTGAGCGTTTGCACCACCTGCTGGAGAACCGTGTAACCGAGGTTCAAGTAGCTCCATCGATCACGGAACTCGGCCAACATGGGGAGGTGTCGGAGGCTCCTGACCGCATCCGCCGCCGTGAATCCCTTGCCACCATACGAGACATCGCACCGAGGAAGGCCTAACCTGTGTGACGCAGCATCTTTGATGGTGGCATGCGAAGTTGCATAATCGTCGGGCATCGCGAAATCTGCCCCCAAGATACTTTGTAAGCTACTTTCAACAGTCAACATAGCGTCGTGTGCTTTATTGTAGTTGTTGAGTGCATAGAGCACAGACGCAGCCGTGAAGGACTTAGAACAGGACCCAACATAGTACAGTGTGTCCGGAGTAGCCAGCGTATCGGGAAGAATAGCATGGCCGAATGCCTGATCAAATGGTCAGCCGTCTAGGGTTTCAATCATACGTAGCGGTAAGTGTCAAATATCACGCACGTCGAGATAGGTTTCATTGCCCTTCAGGACCGCGACCGATAGACTTGGCACGTGGGAACGCTCAAGCAAGGCCTCAATATATTGGCGCGTCTCATCGTCCAAGCCGGCCTTGGTGTCAGAGCGTATCTGGTCACCCGATGGCACGCACGTAGCGATCCTGTCAAACAGGACACAGAGGGCGACGAAAGAAGCCCACATCCTCAAAATGATTATCGGGAAAGCTGTCGTTTGGCACTGCTCAAGGTCCAATGGCTCCCAGTGGACTTCTCAGGAGTTCGACGTCAAGAAGGACGTCGCATGGTAAGGCTGTAGGCCATTATTTATACTAATGCAGTCAGTCTTACATGCAGCATGGTGCATCATACTGATGTGAAAGGGGGGTTGGCAGAAGGAACACCATCCTTGACTGGAAAGCCTTGGCAGGTACACATGAACTCCTCAGGTAGTTGTTCGTTTGTGAAAACGAATCGCAATCTAATGATTATCGTCATATTCTTCGTACAAAAGACGTATAATCATGACAATTCAAGTATCATCGGTCTCGCGAGTTAGGAGGTTTTAGGGGGTGCATTTCATCTATGGATCATACGTGGCGCGTCCAGTTACCCTGGGATATCGCTACTAGATAAGTTAGGAGACCTGAGGAGCGAAACCAAGCCGGCCATAGGCACAAGAGTTGATTAATTTGAAGGGAGCACAAAGACTTATATAACTATCGCCCTCGGCTTGGAACTATCTCAAAGGGGCCAGTATCTTTCATACAGTATGGTGTATATGAAGTTTAACTATACTTCATGTGGGAAACAGGAAGTTTTCTACGTGCAAAGAGGAGTTGTGAGTTGTCCTGTTCGACCAATAGAAGTGGAGCATAGACTATATCGACATACAATCGTCTCGTACCAGGCAGCAGCATTACTTTGGCCAATCTCTTGATCCGATCCAGCCAACCAGGGACCTAGCTTACGTACTGACTGAAAGTGTCGGAAGGGGGGGAATCGCCGACGCACTAGATGTGAAGAGAGCATTGATGGCCTCAGGCACGAGCTTTCATCTGATCAATAAGAAAGTTGAGACCTTAACTTGGCCCAGTTCGATTACAGTCGTACACACATGACGTGTCTACAGCAGAGCATCACAAGACGCGTGGGATGTTCACGACGCTGCACTGATCGTCCGGGTTTCCACAGTGTTGGTTGAGCTGCCTCAGAACTATGCTTACATCGCTAGTTAGTGCGGACGCTCTGGGAGCCGTTATCCGGTAACTGAATCCAAGTGCTTCTTTAGCGGGTCAAGAGAGGTCGAGAAGTCGAGACCAGTCGACCCACGCGAAGAAGATTCAAAGCCTCATAACCTTGATAGAAAAGAATGCTGACGCAGTGGGTTGCCACCTGGAGAGGTGAACACGAAGATGGTGGAGTTCCGGATGGCCACGCAGACTGGGCGGGACGGTCTTGGATCCTCCAACTCGCAGGATCGCCAGAGGGCGCCCTCGTATTCTGCTTTCCGCAACACCACCTTCCATGCACTCTGCATCGAGTCCCGCAAGCGCTACTGCGGCACAGTCGGGAGGCTGCAGAATATATGTGGCAACGAAAGACAAGAGAGGTGAGAATCATCGGTTTCGATTGCTCATGATGTGGACCAGCGACATGCACGAGGGCACGGCGAGCTGTTGACAGACAACGGAGGCGCACTGTGGACACGGGCGTCCTGAACTCTAGCCGCCGCCGCGGCCAACGCCGCCAACGCCAGCGTTTTGTTGTTCACAGTCCCGTCGTCACTGGCGCCCCAATCGGTGTTTCACAAGCTGTGAGAATACACGGCCACGAGAACTTAAGATACCCGGGAGGTCGTAGAGTTTGGTGGCAGCTGAGACACGCACGTCGCATCGAAAGCTACGTACTGGTTCTCGACATTTTCGACGTTCCGCGTCTCTCCCAGGTCTCCCATCGCGTCTGCCGGTCCCGGGATCAGCTTTGCAGAAAAACTGGCCCACCAAATCCACCAGTGGTGTGGGTAGTCCGCCCTCGAACAGTGCAGCCAAACAGCAGTAGCCCTGCACCCTTGGTACATCGAGCTAAACTCTGAATCGAGGCCGATCTGGGAACCACATCGCGTTTCCCCACACACACGGGGAATAGCCCAAGCTGTCCCTTGGGCTTGTTTGGGTCGAGACAGATGGTACAGAGACGTCCCAAACCACCATGGCGTCTCTGGCAGCCCTCTGCTTTTTCTAATCCAGTCTCTGCCCTGTCGGCACTTGCATCATAGCATGACATGTGAGGGAGCGTGCTGGTTAGAAATTGGCAGCTCTCCGAGTCGCGTGCAGTGACCATTGGTTGGGTCGTAATTTTAATTATACCTTAAGCACTGCAACTTAAGCCGCGTCCCCGTTATTAGTAGCTGGGCAGGCGCCGGGTTCCTGACCAGGCACACCAAGGCAGTCGGCTGATGAGCGAGCAGGGATTGGACGGGCAGGGCAAGACGCATGAACGCGCTGAGCCGGAGTGTGGAGGGCGTATCTGCTGAGACCTTGGCACCAGTCTAACAACCTAGCTCTGGTAGTATTGTTATTTTTTCTTTCTTTCCGCTCGTAATGAAGCTGGGGGCTGACACCCTGGTCGAATGACGGATGTTGCAGGCCTGGCTTCTCTAGCTTTCCCCAGGGGCGCCCTCAAGATGGGACTCTCCTAGCTCTAGTCCGTCCGTATTAATACGAAACCTCTCCCGCCGGCGCCGCTTAGATCTGCTCTTGCTCTTGTTTCCCTTGTCCTCCTTTCGTTGAAGTCCGTGAGCCTCTCGTTATAAGTAATTAAACAGCTTCTCTCACATTCGCTGCTTCCTGTCGCTATCCTCTTCCTTATACACTTATACAATTATACCCAGTATTCACTAATACCACCAACCAAACCGCCAACATGCGTTTCACTTCGATCATCGTCGCCGGCGTCTTCGCCCTGACTGCCACCGCCCAGTCCGTCACTGAGACTCCCAGTGAGACAGCTGCTACTACTGCCACCTCGACTGCCACCAGCGTTCAGGCCACCGACTCTGCTCAGGCCGCCATCACTGCCTGCCTGGATGCTTGTAAGTGTTTTGAACCTTGACAGCTTTGAACTTCCGAGCCAAGTGCTAATTCCAACTCACTAGGCGCCACCGGCGATGTCACCTGCCAGGCTCACTGCATCACTGTCCCCAGCCCCGACACCACTGCCGTGAACCAGACCACTGAGTGTGTTGCCGCCTGCCCCCAGGGCAACGGCACTGCTGCCGAGAACGACGCCTACGCCTCGTGTGTGAACGGCTGCATCAACCAGTTCTACTACAGCGCCTCCGTCGGCACTCCCACCGGCACCCAGGGCAGCGACTCCAACAAGGGCAGCGCCAGCGTCACTGCTGTTGTCTCTACCATCACCTCCGGCAGCTCGACCTTCACCACCACTTTCTCCTCGACCAAGGGCTCCAACACCGGCTCTGCCACTGGCTCTGCCGCCAGCACTTCCAGCACTGGAAACGCCGCCGACGCTGTCTTCCGCAACGGAGCTTCGTCTGTGGGTCTGCTCGGCTTCCTTGCCTTCCTGGCGCTATGAGGTGGTCGTTTAATTTTTGATTGGAGGATATAATGGGGAATTTTGCATGAGACCAGGAGCGTTATTGAAACCATGTACAACTGCATCTACGGCGGATATGGAAAATGTGTAAACTCATGGACATGGAACTTGCAATGATAATAAGGTGTATAGATGACAATTGCAAGCGATTTCTCGCGCATTGGCATGAGGATCTACCTCCCTGAAGAAGTGATAACCTTTGGCACGTTACTCAACCACGGCAGACCTAGCTGCTTCATCTCTACTGCCAATTGAAACAGGTAGTCAAGACTATTGTGTGTCAATGATTAGCACTTGAGAGCTTGGTGTATAAGGGACGGGGTTGGTGTCGTAGTATACCTTTCACACATGGTCTTTGCTTTGTGGACGTTGTCACCCCAGACGTAGACGCCATGTCGACGGACTAGGACAGCGTAGGTGTCAGGGTACTTATCCATAGCTTCCTCCAGGAATTCTGTAAGGTCCTCCTCATGGGAAGTATTCTCAATGACGGGGATGCGCAATGTATCGTGGTAATCGAGGTTGCCCTGCTTCTGGACACCTCGGCCGAAGCCCTTGATCTGCTCAATGTTGTTGATCTCGAAGACTTTGTCTTGGCCGGGGCCTTGGGCCTCAAGGAGCAATGTTACCAACACAGCCCAATGCGAATGGGTGTGGATACAGCAACCAGCGCCGCGCTTGGTGAAGGCCGCCAGGAAAAGAGGTGTGCATTGCGAAGGCCTACCTCCAGGCGGCGAACGAAGATATACACGGTTCTTTAGGTCAGTCTGTTGTGAAAGGGCCAGGACGTATAGATCTGAAGCCTTCATGAGTTCTTTCTGAACACCAGACGGCGCAATGTATACCAGGTCACTATGCGCAAGGTTCGGTCAGTCATGCGTTTGTTTCAGAAGTAAGGGGGCCATTTGGGATAGATAGTCTAGCTCCTCACAAAAACATAGAGGAAGTTTGCTGGGCAGAGGACGTAAAGCAATTATGCTCCTAGGAATGGCGATTGAGTGTACACTTACTCGTCGCGGATAGAGGCCCCTCCTCCAGTACCAGTCACCCAGCCCAAAGTCCAGAACTTTGCACACAAGGACGGAATGAGGTTGGCTGGGTGGTTCTGATCATCAGATGTAACAAGATGGTCGTTGCTGGTTGTGTCCTCAGCACCCTCGTCGCCCTTGCGCTTCTTCCCGTTTGGGCACATGATGCTAGAGAGAAAACGGCAGCACCAACCACCAATCAGTTGCTGTGAGCAGAGCCTGTTCCGGAAATGGCAGCCCGCGGGGGGGTCTATGAGACAGGTGGCCTTTGATCGGCGTCAGCGCAGAGAAACTCCCCGGGCGGAAGGTGAGTGCTGGGGGCGTCGTCGGGGAACAGAAGGAGGAATGGAAGGTATCAGGATTTTGGTGAGGCTAAATGCGAATACTCGGCATGGGATTCAATTCGCCGGCTCATGAAGGTGATCCATGGGGGTTGCGCTGGTGCAATTAATTTTTGTTCGGGGGCTCCACTTTGCATATCGCGCCCTGGGCTACTCCAACAACGGCAGCCATCCGCGGGCTGGCGGGCGGGCACGCTGATGCAAGAGGCCACAGTTTGCCGTTCTTGCGGCCACGTGCTGGGCTCGGAAATATACTGTATGTGGCCGTCGATTGGCGAGGCTGCACCGGCAGTGTGAACCTATTCTTCATCGTGCTTCACCTTCAACGATACTGGCCAGTGAGTGGTGAAGAACTGCTTGTGGAAGCACACGGGTGAGTCACACATGACTTATGCCAAGCTACTGTAAGTTATCGCTCTGCGTGAGGCGTGAGGCATGAGGCGTGAGGCAACAGAAGAAACCTGCTGCATAGTACCTAACTTAAGTCACTGATGCATCAGTCGGGTGTGGCATACGCTTGTGCAGGTAAAAGTGAATGCTGGGGTTATTAGCATTGACTCTATTGGGTCCTCCCGACTCCCGAGCCTTTCAGCAGCAAACCCGTCATTTCTGCATTGCACCACCAATGTTTCGGAGCGGCGGCTCTTCTTATCACAGAGCCACCGTGCCACCTGGCTCCATGGACGGCATCTGGGCTGGTGATTGCAGGGTGTAACTACATACCTAGGTAGGTGTCTTGTGCAGGACTACCAGTTCGATAGTCACCTGTTGTGCAGACATTCGACGGTGTCAACCAGCACAGCACTTCCAAGTCACGGTTCTGAGAAGCAATTGCAAAGTGCGGCTGACGGTTGTGAGCCAACTTTCGTACCTCATGGTCTAGTCTTGAATGAATGGAGCCTCTCTCCAAGACGTCCGTCTCTCACTGTCTGTCTCTTATGCTGCTGCACGACCCTTCGGCCCTGAGCAGCTTACCGTCATGAGAGCATTAACGGACAGAAGCCCCCAGTTCGGGCCCCGTCCCCGCACGAGCTCTCCAAGGGTCGCGGCCCCCAATTGAGCCAATCAGCGGCCGCCGAAGCTCGTCGAAGGCTCCAAAGGGGCCCCAACCAGCGGCACCAGGCTGTCTCCAACACAGGCGTGAGCTTCCCGGTCCCCGTCAAAAAAAGGACACGTTGAAGCACCTGGCCTCGACTTCAATTCACCCTCAAACTTCGGAGGCATAAATTCACTGAACACATCTTCGATTGTCTCTCCCGCCAACCTCGAATTTCTTTTCCTGGGCTCTGGGAGCAAATCGTTCCTTTCGCATTCCTCCTCACCCACCACATCGTCCACACCCCCAGGGTAGCTCGCTTTCACTAGTACAGCTTCCTGCCTCAACGGCGACATCCATCTGTTTGTGACCTTGCCGTCGCTTCCCGTGGCTGCCACCCAGCCTCCACCATGAAGTTCACCCAGGCTACCATTGTCTGGGCTGCGGCCGCTCTGGCTCGCGGTGCCTTTGCCGCCGACGATGCCGAGAGCTCGTCTTCTGCCGCCGAGGCCTCGACCTCGGTCGCCGCTGCGCTGCCTACCTTCACCGTGAGTCTCCCTATCCTACCCCTCTCCGCCTTGTGACGCCTACAATGCGCCGGCAGCACCCGCTTGCTTCTTGTATTCACGTCCGAAGTTGGAGAGAAAACATCAATGAAAGGTTCACAATGGCTGACTCCGTTTGCTCCAGCCCACTACCCTGAAGGCGCCCTTCCTCGAGCAGTTCACCGACGACTGGGAGTCTCGATGGAAGCCTTCCCACGCCAAGAAGGAGTCCAGCAACGAGGAGGAGTGGGCTTACGTCGGCGAGTGGTCCGTCGAGGAACCCACCGTCTACAAGGGAATGGAGGGTGATAAGGGTCTTGTTGTCAAGAACCCCGCCGCCCACCACGCCATCTCGGCCAAGTTCCCCAAGAAGATTGACAACAAGGGCAAGACCCTCGTCGTCCAGTACGAGGTCAAGCTTCAGAGTGAGTAGAAGATCCCGAGCCCCCCAGTCCGGCGCCAAGCTAACACACGTTTCTCAATAGACGGTCTTGAGTGCGGTGGTGCCTACCTCAAGCTTCTCCGTGACACCAAGTCCCTCCACCAGGACGAGTTCGCCAACACCACTCCCTACGTCATCATGTTCGGACCCGATAAGTGCGGCCACACCAACAAGGTCCACTTCATTTTCAACCACAAGAACCCCAAGTCTGGCGAGTACGAGGAGAAGCACCTCTCGAGCCCCCCTACCGCTCGCATTGTTAAGACCACCGAGCTCTACACCCTGATTGTCCACCCCAACAACACCTACGTCATCAAGCAGAACAACGAGCAGGTCAAGACCGGCAGCCTGCTCGAGGACTTCAGCCCCGCTGTCAACCCCGAGAAGGAGATTGACGACCCCAAAGACTCCAAGCCTGCTGACTGGGTTGACGAGTCCCGCATTCCCGACCCCGAGGCCAAGAAGCCCGAGGACTGGGATGAGGATGCCCCCTACGAGATTGTCGACGAGGAGGCCACCAAGCCCGAGGACTGGCTCGAGGACGAGCCCCTCACCATCCCCGACCCCGAGGCCCAGAAGCCCGAGGATTGGGATGACGAGGAGGATGGTGACTGGATCCCTCCCACCGTCCCCAACCCCAAGTGCGCTGATGCCTCTGGCTGCGGCGCCTGGACCAAGCCCATGAAGAAGAACCCCGACTACAAGGGCAAGTGGACCGCACCTTACATTGACAACCCCGCCTACAAGGGAGTTTGGGCTCCCCGCAAGATCAAGAACCCCAACTACTTCGAGGACAAGACCCCTGCCAACTTTGAACCCATGGGTGCTGTAAGTTAAACCTCTTGACACCAATACGAGCAGAATACACTGACCCGCAATAGATTGGTTTCGAGATCTGGACCATGCAGAACAACATCCTCTTCGACAACATCTACATCGGTCACTCTGTTGAGGAAGCCGACAAGCTCGCCCAGGAGACCTTCCACGAGAAGCACCCCCAGGAGCAGCTTCTCGAGCTGGCCGACAAGCCTAAGGTTGAGGACAAGCCCAAGTCGCCCTCTGACCTTAGCTTCACCGAGGACCCCGTCACTTATGTCAAGGAGAAGGTCGACCTCTTCTTGACCATTGCCAAGTCCAACCCTATCGAGGCCATCAAGTTCGTTCCCGAGGTTCCCACCGCCATTGGTGGTCTCATCGTCACCCTTGCTGCCCTCGTCGGTGTCTTCGCCATGGGCGGATCCGCCCCTGCGCCCGTCAAGAAGGCTGCTGGCGATGCCAAGGAGAAGGCCAAGGACGCCAAGGACAAGGCCGCTGAGGCTGTCGCAACTGGTGCTGAGAACGTCAAGGCTGAGGTGAACAAGCGCACTACCCGAAGCCAGTCGTAGATGTCTTGGACGCCTGACGGAACGGGGATATAAGAACGGGAAAAAAAGGGTCGTGGTATCAGCCCATTTTATGTGCTTGATAAATCACGATAACAGTCTATAGGACAGTTGATTTCATTAATGGCAATCATGATTCATTCGCATGGCGTAGAGGTGTATTCTAGGTAGCCCAATAAAACAGCAAGCTATGAATGAACTGCCGTTTTAATTATGAGAGTGTCCTACGCACGTCTATTGTGTATGGCTCCATGTAATTTGGTATAAACCTTTGATCTGCTTGCTCTAGGCAAGCGATATCTGACGTCCTGCGGAAACCTTGTTTCGTCCCATCTTGCTATCATGAATACTAGAAGCCTATGGATCATGGTATTGCAATGTAATCCTAGTGACGATGCATGGTTGACGAGTCCTGCAATATCTACCTTCTCGTGTTCTATCACCATCTTCAGTGCATAGTCTACTCATTTTTCTTCTTACGCTTATCCATTCCTTCGACGAGCACCGTCGCCATGTCCTCGACGGTGGTGCCTCTCTTCCTTTTCCCGATCTTCTCCTGACCGAGCTCGGACTCGGCCACGGCCTTATAGACCTTGGCGGCACCGCGAAACGAGTCCTGCGCGAACCCGCCGTCCTGCTCGAACATCAGCGCGATCTCCTCCATCTCGCGGACCCAACGGTACGCCTTGGGCGCCATGCCCACGACGCCGCGCTCCGCCTGCCTCAGCGCCGCCGGCGAGAAAGTCTCGAGCTCGTGCCGCAGCTCGCCCAGCACGCCCAGCCGCTGCGCCGTCGTGAACGACTGGATCGCGATCGACGTGAAGCCCTTGGTCGTGCTGGCGAAGCACATCTTCAGCCCGCTCGCCGCCCCGACGTCGGCCGAGATGTGCCGCACGTTGAGCGCCGCCGACAGCTGCTCCCCGAACCCGGGGATGTCGGACAGCTTGTGCGGCCCCGACGTCGGGATGCTGGGGCGGTCCCACCCGCCGTCGCCGCTGCCGCTGCCGCCTTCCTTGCGCGGCGACGGCGGGCCCCCGATGATGGCCCCGTCCACGAAACGGATCGGCGCGCGGGACTTCTCGATCAGCGCGGCCATGGTCCGGCACGTGGACGGCGCCACCGCGTTGAGGTCCGCAAAGTAGAGCGGCTGCGCCCGCTGCGTGGTGCCGACCAGGGCGTCGACGATCCGCTCGGCCGTGGCCGCGGCGTCCCGCGGCGGCACCACCGAGAGGATCACGGCGCACGAGTCCGCGAGCTCGACGTCCGTCTTGAGGACGTCGACGTTGGCCTGCTTGGCCCGCTCGATCGTGTCGTTACTAAGGTGGGCGGTCTTCAGCAAGGTTGTCCTGGTGTACGGGCACGTGGATCGCCCAGGAACAAGGTCACCACGGCAGGGGGTGAATATGATGGCCTTACCTGCGGCCTTTGCCACTCGTAGCCACGGTGAAGCCGTTCGCTATGAGCAGCTTGGCGATTCCTACGCCCATGTCGCCAATCGACAGAATCCCAATCTTGGCCAGTGAGGAAGCCATTTTGTCTTTTTGGTCAGCCGTCGTTGGAAGTTGCGATGGCTTGTTATCAAGAAAATCGGTGAGGTATAGTGTTCGTCAAAGGTCCCGCTCGCCTGCAGGGCCAGCCTCTTTCTATCGCATAACGCAACAGTGGATCTCTTGGCACGAGGGTTTGGGAGGCAGAGCCACCAATGACATGGGCCATCTCCAGTTGAATTATTCTATAGTATAATCGACGCAGTATTTTACTTGAGGCTATCACATCAGTTAAACTTGGTATGGCGCATTGTGCCACGGCCTTATAATTAAGCACCAGCATCAACCCCTCATGGTGTGAAATTCAATTTGAGAACGCGATTAAGAGCCAATTTGGCCTCCAAGGCCATGGAACAGTCAAGGGTAGTGTTCCGTAGATAAGGTTTGGACACACAACTGTTCCTGTCAGTGTCAGCCAAGTCCTTAATAACCAAGTTCTCAGTGTGAACACGTACTCCTCTGCTGGGATGTTGTATGACTTCAGGCATCTCGTCCTATTAGGACAGCTTCCGAACGGCGTCGTCAGCCACTCACCCAAAAATGTCTCCGAGTGCAGAGTCAGAAGGCGGTGCACGATGAGGGGTCGATGATACTGTCCTCTAATGGCGGGGGATCATTGGACCACCCCGGAAGTCGGGACCGTCGGCCTGCCGCTCTTTACTTGGCAATGGACGAAGCTATTAGCAAGCTCGCAATAGTGATACGTTTTGACGGGTGGATTGTTACCTAGAAAATGGAGAAGACTGACTAACACACGCGGAAATAACTCTGCAGAAAGGCACCTAGTACGGCTCTATACCGGAATACTGTGTTACCGGGCCACTGGTAATCTGAATAGACTAATTTGCTGCCTACTTATTCGTACGCCTACCTGTAAGAGGTATAGATTTCGCTAGCCCCCACAAACAAAGAAGCCAGCCAAGTCTCCTTAGGCCTGTGATAGCCCGCCCCCAGCGGAGCGGGATGCTCGCCAAATCTCCGACTCCATTCGCTACCCAACGGCCTACGGGAGCACTTTGTAAGAGTTCATGATTTGGCAAAAACGAACAACCAGGGATGTGGTGACGTGTGCAGATGGAGTGAAGGATCACCAGAGCGAGCAGCTTAAGGCAGCCGTCTCGGCATACGCGTGCCATGCGTCGCAGTCCTGAACGAACCACCATGATAGTAACAACTGATTCGGATTCGGATTCGCACATGCTAATCACAGCCTACTCGGTTTCGCAGGCTAATCCGCTTTGGGTTAACGACGCTTGGAACCCTGCATAAATATCGCGAGACAGCGGACTATTGAGCGAAACTTTGATGTGTAATAGAAGCATCATCGCCGGGTTACGGCCCAGTTCAATCTCGCAATTCCTTCAAAGACTGCACTTATAAAGAGCCAATCTACCTACTAGCCAGACGTGTATTGTACGCGGCAACTTTTCAACGACTTATACACTAGAGTGAGCAGATTGGGCCAGAAACTAGTCTGAAACAGGCGACCTCAGCGACCACCCGAACCGCCTTAGCGAGCTAAGATAAAACTATCCGATCCCGAGTACTTAAAACAAACCCAGTCGACTGGATTGGATTGGGCTTCGCAACACATTGTCTTTATTTCGGCGAAACCTGAGCATCACCACTCATCGTCTACATTTCGCCATTACGTAGCAGACACAAAAGATGTCTATGCCACCGTGGAAAGCTATCTCACTCACGTCTCTCGTCTCATCATACCTGCTGGTCTCCCGCCAAGCAGAATGGTCGACTGCACAGCTCGTCCGCGCCTTTGCCGGGCTCTGGCTCCTCCAGGCGCTCGCATTTGGTGCATGGGCGGTCGTGATCTACCCAAAGCTCTTCTCACCGCTGCGCGGCCTTCCCCAGCCCAAGGGTAATTCGTTCTTCATGGGTCAACTCGCGAGAATTAGAGACGAACCGACTGGATACCCTCAGCGAGAATGGTAAGTGTTTCGCCCTATCGAGTGTACTGGGTGTCGTGTCAGAAGATCTCTGCTGATGTTCCGCAAAAGGGCTCGTACCGTGCCTAATGACGGCGTCATCCGCTACCTTGGGGCTTTCAACCAAGAGCGCTTGTTCGTCACGTCCCCCAAGGGGCTGTCTGAAGTCCTGGTCACCAAGAACTATGACTTTGAGAAGCCTTCGGATGTCAGAGTCTTTCTCGGCCAGATCCTGGGAGTTGGCGTCTTGATAGCTGAGGGCGATGAGCATAAGCTGCAGCGCCGGAACCTCCTACCCGCCTTCGCTTTCAGGCATATCAAAGACCTATACCCAGTGTTCTGGCAGGTCAGCCGCGATGCAGTGCAGGCGATGACTGAGTCGATCAAAGCCGATGCCGCTCAGAGAACCGAGTCAGAAGACGCTGAGAAGGCACTTTCGGGCCGTAAGGACACGTCGGTCATCGAAGTTGGCTCTTGGGCATCCCGAGCGACTCTGGATATCATCGGCATTGCTGGTCTTGGCCGAAACTTTGACTCCATCAGGTCCCCGAGAAACGAGCTCGCTGATGCTTATCGGGCCGTTTTTACACCTTCGCGGCAAGCCCAGCTACTTGGTGTTCTAGGTATGGTGTTGCCCCCCTGGCTGGTTCGTGCCTTGCCAGTCAAGCGTAATAACGATATCGCCGCCTCGTCGAGGACCATCAAATCAGTCTGTTACGACCTCGTCCGCGAGAAAAAGGAGAAGCTGGCGCGCAAGGAGCTCTCAGATGTTGATATTCTCTCCGTGGCTATCGAATCCGGTGGCTTCACCGATGAAGGCCTGGTGAACCAGATGATGACGTTCCTAGCAGCGGGTCATGAAACCACAGCTTCGGCCATGACATGGGCCATTTACATGTTGGCCAGGTATCCGGACGTGCAGAAGCGCTTGCGAGAAGAAATCCGGGCGAACCTGCCATCCATGGACTCGACTGAAGACGTGTCGAGTCTTCAGATCGACCATTTAAGCTACCTGAATGCGGTCTGCAATGAAGTCCTACGGTACTATTCCCCAGTCCCTTTGACGGTCCGTGTGGCTGCAGTGGACACGACGATCATGGGGCATCACGTACCCAAGGGAACGCGCATCATCCTTGTGGCGGCGGCCACCAATGTCGACCAGGAGTACTGGGGCCCTGACGCAGCTGAGTTCAACCCAGATAGATGGCTTCCTAAGCACGAGGCGGACAAGGCGGCAGCCAGCGGCGGAGCGTCGAGTAACTACGCCTTTATGACTTTCATCCATGGGCCGAGGAGCTGTATAGGGCAGAGTTTCGCGAAGGCCGAGTTCGCCTGTCTGCTAGCGGCGTGGATAGGACGCTTCAACTTTGAGCTGCATAATAAGGAAGAGCTTGATGAGAAGAACATGGTCATCAAAGGAGGTGTGACAGCGAGGCCGGCTAAGGGCCTGCATGTGTATGCTACTGTTGTCGATGGGTGGTAGCTACTGAAGTAGTTCAATTGCCGCATTCTTCATTTTGATCCCACTTATCTGATTGATGAGGACTTTCAAGTTTGATTGGACACGGTATTTAGCTAATGACCAAACATTCCCAAAGAAATCGATGAGCGTTCATGAAAGCGGCGTGATGCATTAATGCGACTGGTGCTGAGCAGAAACGGGCGATTTTCTACTACCTGGGGTGCTTGGGATATTCCAATGGCATCTTTGAGAGGATAGTTCTAGGTTCACTTCCGAACGGACGGTCATTGGCCACAAACGATTGTGGTGCTTCGAAAGAAAAGATATCAGTGTACGTATCTCATCAGTTGGTGTCCCAAGTCAAATGGGTGCATGCAATTACGGTCCTTTCATCTTTCATCTTCCCTCTGACCCGACGCGAACTGTCGCTGTTAAAAAATCCGAAATGGTCCTAAGTAGCTCATTGTTTATAAGCAGCAGTTGTCTTGTAGACTCGATCGCGTTGGAAACATGGCTCCGGTTCAAGCCACTACCGAGGACCGCATGGCCCTACAGGTCCATCATTCGGGTCCCTAATACATCCACATTCGTGAGCATCATTGCAGTCGCGCTCAGGGCGTGCGGCCTCGCCAGCATCCTTGACGCTGACGACGACCCAGGGGTCTGAACATTTTTGTTAGTATGAAAAGTCGGCTTGTAACCGAGGGAACACTCACGATCGTAGTCCTCACACATCTTCATGGCAAGAATATCCCACCTTCGGGAGGCAATTTGATCAATTCGATGGAAATTGCTAGAGTTGGTGTGACAATCCCGAAGAATCATCGCATCCCAAGGGTGATCAGGGCAAGTATTAGGCGGGCCTCTGAAGATGCGAATGTTTGAGGGATGCGTGGAGAGGTAGCCCCAGGAGGTACCGGCATCTTTGGCGCACTTGATGTTGGTGTTGACTGCCGCAAAATACTGTCAATTCTTAGCTCTCGTGGTGCACCTTGAGTACTTACCTGTCATCGAGACCCAGGGAATAGAGGAGTCAGGGAAGGGTCCGTATCCAACGATAGCACCTCCAGCTTGAGCCACCTTCTTCTTGCAGTCATCGTCCGCCTCGACTGTCCAATCAGTCTACAGAGAGTCTGAGCCTGGATCTCAGGAGGAGAACAGGAATTGTCTTACCTCACCAAATTGTTCGCCTCGCTTCATGTGAAACTGTCCAAGTGTCAGCGGTGGAGGTTAGCAGGTGGTAAAATGGATAATAACCGACAAGTTTTCGAACATAGTTGCCTGCTGTGTAGTCAACGAAGGAGACATTGTCAGCGTCAAGAAGAGCGCGATCGCGCTCGTCGATTGTGTACCCTCGGAACCAGGACTCTGTCTCTAGACGAAGGAGACGGCGAGCCCGGTCTCCCTTTGACATGGTGCACTGGGTTTGCATGATGGTCTGTGAGTCTTTGGATGGTCGATTTATTGGTGAACTGGTTTGGCGACGAAGAAGGTTGATCGACCACTGTTTTGTGCAGGGAAGGGAAAAAAACCGGCCGCAGAATGTTAGTGCAGAGTTGAAGACCAGGAGTCTAGATACCTGCCTGAAGAGCATTTAGATCCTGGTGGAAATTGTGTGAAGAGCAGGGAAATTCTGAAAATCCAGGCAGCAACCCAATACTTGCCTGAGTCCTACCTATCCAATGGCTCAGTGGATGCTTCGAATTGGCAAGCGCTGGACAGACAGTTCATACATCCATCGTAGAATCTACGCTCCTAGTCATAATGGAGGATCTTGTGGAAGACACGAGATTCCACTACCCTCTGCCTGCCACCACCAAAGAACCTAGATGGTGATGATCGGAGATTCTACACCCCCCAAGTAATCGCTTCTCACTCTTCCCTTAAATGCTGCCACAAGCTACTGTGTCATGACACTTCCCGACCTAACAATATTACACACGCAGTGCATCTGCTCCCAGGCGGTGCGAGGGTTGAATATTACGGCTGGGGAATTTCTTGTTACGGCTTCCGATGATATTGAACATGTTGGAGTTATTACTTATCAGTCTAAGCCGAGTGTAGCAGTGTATCAGGCACAAAAATACAGTCTTTGGGATGCACAGGGTTTTGTTCGTTTTGGCTACAACACAGTGGAAAAGCTTCTTAAGCAATTAGTCTTGTATGAATACCTACAGTTTCCTCTAGATATCCATAATAACATCCATGTGTCAAAATACATAGGATGTGGCCAACCCCGCGAGTTTAAGAGGCTCTCTCTATGGATCCTCCAAGGTTCGATTTGATGCGGAAAGAGTGCAGTTCATAAGCGCAAATTCAATTTTCTTCCTCTTGTGCTGGCGTTCCTGGCTAAAACCTCTGGATAATTCTTGTCTCCCTTACCATCTTCCGACATATTCTTAGCCGAACCATCAGCATCGTCGTCAGAGTCAGTTATGGTCCGACGCTCCATTAGCCGACCCGTTCTCTTCTTCGGCTAGCTGATCGCCTCCATTACCAGACCGCTCGCTGCTGATGTCTTCTAGCAGAAAAACGTGCCGGCCTTACCCATCATGGAGCTTCTCTAAGGTGGGTAGATTCAAATCTGCTTTTAAGGTGCTCAGCCCAACGTGGTGTTAGATGGGGTGTTAATGTTGTAGCCAGTGAATGCCTCTTGTCCACTCAGCCGACCATGTCAAGAACGAGATACGTCTGCACATATATGACGACTATAGACCTTGCTATGTATCGTTGACTTGTCCAGACCACGAATCCATTCTCACCAAGGACTGCGGCCAAACATTACAACGTCAACTATTTGACCCTTGAACGGTAGTGCAATAAATGACATCCGAACATGCCCATTGTTTTAAAGATGACGGCTGTTTCATTATGCATTGTGTCCTCAAAGGCAGACAGGCAACTGCTGTACTTGAGAGGGTGGTCGACTGAAGTCACTTCAGGTGCAGTGCTCAATGCCGAAATTCTGAGGCGCAATTACACGCCATGGTATATTGGACAACTGCAAGTATACTGCCCACTACGCCAACGATTGTTACAAGCTAGCTTTTACATCTCCTGGGTACAACACTCTCCTCAAGTTCGCTTTGCTCAGTTCTGACACGCTCTTGACCCCAGCAAGTCCCAATGTCTGGTCAAGGTCCGCCAGTATCGACGCCAGAACGTGCTGCGCGCCCTCTTTACCTCCGATGCCCAGTCCGTACATGACAGGCCGCGACACCAGCACGCCCTTGGCGCCGAGGCTCAGGGCCTTGACGATGTCAGCACCCGTCCGGATACCCGAGTCGAACAGGACCGTCATCTTGTCTCCGACGGCCTCAACGATCTCGGGCAGCATGTCGAGCGATCCCACGGCGCCGTCGCACTGCCGGCCGCCATGGTTACTGACGACGATGCCCGACATACCCGCCTGCAGCGCCAGCACGGCGTCGCGCGGGTCCTGAATGCCCTTCAGCACGATCGGCCCGTCCCAGTGCCGCTTGAGCAGCTCGAGGTCCTTCCACGGGTGGCTGTCGCCCGAGAAGGCCTCGCGGATCCAGTACCGCGACGCCAGCGTGACACTGTCCTCGGGCGTGTCACCGTCGTTCTGCTCGGCGAACTTGCGTCGGAACACGGGGTCCGTGAAGCCGACTGTGTTGCCCTGGCCAGCAACGAAGGGCAGGAACGTCAGGTCCAGGTCCGCGGGGCGCCACGCCATCGTGGCCGTGTCGAGCGTGACGACGAGCACCGTGAACCCGGCCGCCCGGGCGCTGCGCAGGATCGAGCCCGTGATCTCGTCGTCCATTGGCCAGTACAGCTGGAACCAGCGCGGGTTGTCACCCGAGGCCTCTGCGACCTCCTCGAACGTGCTCGACGAGGCTGTGCTCATGATGAACGGGACCTTGAGTTCGGCGCACGCGGACGCCGTGCCGATCTCCCGGTCCTTGTGGTACACCGACTGGACGCCGACAGGGGCCAGCAAAACAGGGGATTCTGCAGAATGAGCTTTTGGCTGCTGAGGGGGTTTACAAAGCAACTCACCGTACGTTTCCCCGAACAGCTCAACCTTCAGATCCCTGGGTGCTGTGGGCTGCAGCATCCGGGGTAGGATCTTCCAATGGCGGAAGGCGAGGCGGTTCGCGTCCATGGTAGCGCCCTCGCCGGCACCTCCAGCGATGTAGTTGAAGGCCTCGGGTGTCATCGCCTTTTGGGCTTGCTCCCTCAGCTTGTTGGGATCCGTTGTGATCTCGGGCTTGACGCCCCCAAAGATGCCCTGCGCATAGATGCTGAGCTGGTAATCGCCGTAGGTCGACGGACCATCATCGCCGCCGCCCAAGCCCATTGCTACACAGATATCGTAGCTATATCGCGGGCAAATTAATTTTAATGGCACGAAGCAGAGGAGGTATGAGCCGTGTGTGGATGTTACTCGAATTGAAAGGATGTTGGATGAGTTTGAGTGTCAAGGTCTGCAATGGTTCTGTTATATCCCTCCCAGAGATCCCGAAACGATGAGCCTCGGCTGCATCTGCAACAAAGCTTACTACGGAATCAGGCAAGGCGAGTTGATGAGTGCTAACTTACAGTGCAAGCGTCACCTGGAAGACTGCGGGGAGCGACCAGGATTCGTCACCCAATCAAGCATTGTGTAGCAAGAGTGCGAGCTGGTGAGACAATTTCTTTTCAACAGTATACCCAGTCACTATACAAAGATACAAATGTGCAGCTGAATATGCGGGACCCTCTTGTACTTGTGGTAGCATTGGCTCAGTCGCCCGGGGGTCTTGCAACCGACCGCATCTTTGGAGATCGAGAGTAAGCTCGTGTCTTGACAGGTATGATGGTCGAAGCTCTCGAACTACTGAAAACATGGCATAGTTGTGAGAGACGGGACAATTAAACATTCAAGGGATATTCACTCGCCCATGTACACAACACGTTGGAGCTTTGTCCGACCAGAAAAAAGCAAACTCGGAAAGTATAACATGACAGTCCGTAGTGTACGAGCTGCTACAGCGCACCTGAGCAGCGTTCAACGGCGGTGGAGCGCCGGCAGCGGCCCGGTGGAGTAAGCCCAAGCCCGCTGGCTAGCCCGAGATGCCAGTGCCCCGCCCCCACTATCATGGCATTTACGCGACGCGGATTACGGAGCAGCTGCTTAGGAGTTGCTCCGGTATATCCCAAAGATAGCCACGCGACTGTGGATTCAATTGGAGCAGTCGGCGAGTTGTATATACGTAGCACCTGTCTCTGACTCGGACCGCCAAGGTCGGGGCCCAAGGGAACATGGATATCGACGACATTCTGCGTGAGGTCGACCCAACCTACGATGCCCTCCCAGAGGAGACGCGAGACCTCCAGATGTTAACGCGCGCCTGGGTGGCCGAGCGATCAGCCCCGGAACTCCTCGAGTATGCTGCCCCTGCCCCTCCTCTTCGCGCATACTTCCAATCCAATGGTGAGCTGACCGAGACACCCCCCGCTTGCGCAGTTGGCCAGCCGACGGGCTCTTCGAGCGCATCAACGCGCGCGTCAAGGCGCAGATCGAGAAGGTCGAGGAGATGACGGGCGTCATGGACCCCAAGACCAACTTTGCGCTCATCGTGATCCAGACCGAGCTGGAGCGCTTCAAGTTCCTGGTGCGATCGTACCTGCGCGCCCGCATCGCCAAGGTCGACCGCCACGCGCTGCACTACCTCTCGACGCCGGGCCTGCGCGCCCGCCTGTCGCCGACCGAGCTCGCCTACGCGACCCGCCACCAGGCCCTGCTGCACAATCACTACCTCGGCAGCTTCCTGTCCAGCTTCCCAGCCAACCTGCAGAACCTCAACGACACCAGCGGCAACGTCACCATGATCGACACACCCGACGTCGAGTCGGCCGTCTTTGTGCGCCTACTCCGGGATACCATGGTGGAGGGGAAAGGCGTCGATGCTGATGGGAGACTTGAAGGGAAGACTGGGGATGTTGTGATCCTGAGGTGGTCAGACGCGAAGCCTCTTGTCGACTCCACCAAAGCTGAACTCGTCTGATGCTCGATAACTTTGGACTTCAGGTCCGAGACAAGCCAGTCTAGAAGAATTGGGGGCTATGTTCGACTTAGGAATGAATCGGGTTACTTCAAGGAGTTTTGGCATTCGCGAGGCAGAAGCAGCATCTCGGAGCTGCGGGGCCGTTCGGGCTGCTGAGTCGCTCAGGGCGATATCGAAAGCATGCCTCATACGCCGTAAATGCCGATGGCATTTTAACACGGTCGTGGTCCCAGCATCTCTCGCGGTCTGCAAGGGCATCCTTGAGCTCACCCGACCCAAAGATAGCACGGCAACCGAACACACAACACACCCTCCATATTGTATGAGAACGGGCGTTATAGAGGCGCTGTAACATCTACAACGTTGAGACAGGCCGATCACATCAGGAGCTATTAGAGGCTCCTCTGCCCTGAATTATAGGCAGAGACCGCGAGTGCCCAGAGGCGACCCGTAGATATTCTTTCAAAGAAGTCTATAATGGGCTACACTCTCTTCCCCTGCTTCAGTAGATCAGATACCTTAGGCGGCAACACCAATGCACTTCTATCGTTCCGCTTGTGAAAATCTACCAGAGAGATTGCGGTCTTTTCAGGCAAATCCTCATGAATGAAATGGCCTGCCTCAGGGAACACCTGCAAATTATATTTTCCTAGCAAGAACATTAGCATCAGGGAGTGGCCATTTAGTGACATCATCTTCTCAATACCTTGCATTTGACCAATTGTCAATTCAGTGTCCAGTCTGTCGGTACCAGCTAAGAGCAACAGCTTCCCGCCTCTTGCTCCCAAAAATTTCTTGCTGAGACCGACAAACCAGTTCTCCCAGAAAGGCTGTGTACTTGCGAGGTCTGTCCTCCATCTCCATGGCCTGGGATCCCCTTCTTTGTCTGAACGACGTAGAAGGGCCGGAACACTCGTACGAGCCGAGACTGCATTGCGGACAGTCCTGGATCTGACATGCCATTCGATACCAGCCTCTAGCGTTGCGAATCCCGTGGGTCTAGTCGACAGGTAGGTCTGCATACTCTGCAGCGCATCCATGGCAGAACCCTCAACGACGTCGAGCACCGCATATCCGAGTAAGGAGGTCCCCAGTTCCCCTGACTTGGCGAGTTCAGTGACCACAGCACCCCCTAGCGAATGGCCCACCAAGATAATAGGAGGGAGCTCCGGCCATTTCATCTCTGCCTTTGTCTTCGTGATCACCGTGAGAAGGTCGTTCGATAGGGTGGCCAGACTGAGGTCCAGGTGGTCGCCGTCCGGGTTCCAGGTCTCACCATGGCCTCGCGCATCATGCGAGAGGATACCAGCTGCGGGCAAGCGCTTCCGGATCTCGGAGCCGACAACAGCAAATGACAACGCCGACGATCCCGCTCCATGATGCATGACGAATAACGGGCCCTTACCGACAGGCGAGGTAAGATACGCGTGCAGCGTAGGGTTCGAGGTGCCATCCTCGGACTTAAGGAACAGCTCCCGCTCAAAGTACGTCGTCCATGGAATTTGTGCAAGCGATCTTCCTCTCGGCACACTGGACTTATATTAGCATGTGAAACGGCTCCTGGGGGGTCTCGAATGGGTCCTGAATATACCCTTCTGGTCTCGCAAAGAGGTTGCGGCTGGGCGACGGAATGATAGTTCCCGTCGACGAGGCAGATGATGCGGACGACGAGTCGTCCTCGATGGGGATCTCTGGCAATTCCGAAATGTAGCTGTCTTGCTCCTCCCGCTCGTCAAAGGCGTCAGGGCTCACGCCCACACTGAGCCTGGATTTTGCCCAGGCTTTCTGGAGATCACTCATTTCAAATGAAATCCGGCTCAAGCCTCAATTTTGAGCTGCCTCCCAGTAGATCGAGCCGGTGGTGCAACTGTCGCTCGGTGAGTCCAATCAGCGATGGTGGGGCCGGACCGACGTGAACAACGGCACCGGGCTAGGTTTCCGAATCCTGGAAGCGGCACGAGAGAAATCTAACGACGGCAAGGAACTGATATAGGAAGCCGGCTATGCATTGTCATCAGGGCTCAGAAGACTGCAACTTTGCGGTTGGCTGTTCCAACAGAGCAAGCTAATCTGCGAGTCGAGGCCACAACGTCTATTGTGGGGTTGACATCATCCCACTTGGACCCTGAATTCTTGGCACACAGGGGAGTCCTTACCAAATCACCTTCGTGCTTTCTTTCCTATAGACACTTCTAGTAAAAGCACCATTTCCCCTAACGGATGACGAAGGTGCAGCTTAAGTCTTTTGTCCATTCCACATCACGAGGCTAGTGTAGGTAGACTTTGTCGCTCACTCAGAAGCGAAGTCATCAAATCCTGCTATGTCAGAACTCGGCTACGACGTCACATTATTCTGAGAAAATAACACCGCCTTGTCCAATCCAAGCACGCCAGTCCTGACTCCGGTTTCCGTTGAAGTGAACTCTTTGCGCTCTCCCCATGAATAGGCCCACAGTAGAGAGATCTGCGCCTTACGGCGTACTTCAAAACTCGAGATCTGGGAGGCTGAGTTCTAACTCATCGCTGGTATGACTGGGCTTCCCTCCCTCGTACAGCGAAATAAGAGACCAAGGGAATATCTGAGTCTTCGCGCCCGGACTAACCCGTATACCAACACCAATATTTATTGGTTTCAACCTCTCAGGCGTCTTCTTACAAAATGGGCCGAAAATTAGTCACAGTTCGCCGAATAGGCGCGATCAAGCCAATTGAAGGCGCTGACAGAATCGAGATTGCAGTGATCGATGGTTGGACTTGTATCGTGAAGAAGGGCCAATTCGTCGTTGATGGCCTTGCGGTCTTCTTTGAGATCGATAGCTTTCTACCCGGCACCGATGCACGATGGGCGTTTCTGGAGAAGAACTTCATCGACTGGAACGGACAGAGAGGCTTCCGGATCAAGAGCATGAAAATGAGAGGCCACATGTCCCAGGGTCTGCTTGAGCCGCTCGAAGACTTTCCAGAGATCATAGGGGTGATCAAGGATCTTGAGGCCGCTCACGGTAGAAGCGAGGCCGAGAAGATCGTCAGGGGCTTGTCGTTCGAGGAGCCTCTGGGAGTCCAGAAGTGGGAGAAGATGTATAACACGTGGGACGGCGGCGAAAAGAAGGAAAACGTACCCTTGCCAGCTTTCATCCAGAGAACAGACCAGGAGCGGTGCCAGAACCTGCCCGATCTCTTTGACGAGTGGAAGGACGAGGTGTTCCAAGAGACCACCAAGATGGACGGCTCCTCCATGACGGCTTACTTCCTGCGAAGTGACAGCGACAAGACCGCGTCTCTGCCCGAACTAGACAGCTCGGTTCCGCAGACTGCCCTCCTACACAACGGACGGTTTGGCGTCTGCTCTCGACAGGTGGACTTGGGGGAGCAGGACAAAAACGGCCGCTATTTTTGGGAAGTTGCAAAGCAGCTGGATCTGGCAAACAAACTGTCCAGGCTGGATCGTAACATCGCCATCCAAGGCGAACTTTGTGGCAGTTCCATCCAGAGCAACTTTGAGGGGTTCCCGGTCGGAATCCACGACTTCTTCTTGTTCTCGGTCTACGACATCGACAAGCAAAAGTACACACGGCCGAAGGAAGCTGAAGCCATGGCCAGGAAATTGGGCATCAAACATGTCCACGTCGAGGGGTACTTCAGGCTCGGAGACATCGCCACGGACATCCACGGGCTACTCGAGCGCGCGGAGGGCAAGGGGCTGCATGGTAAGAAGAGGGAGGGCATTGTGTTGAAGCACGTTGATGGCGGATTCACATTCAAGGCAATATCGAACTCGTACCTCTTGAAGCATGGGGAATAACTGGGTCTTCGTTGATGTAGCTCTAAATACGCGAAGATGAGATGATGCGTGTTGTCTAGATACCATCGATCACTCTTGTCATTGCTACTTTTGTTTATCTTCAATTAAGCATTGCAGTGTCTTGCTGCAACATCCTTTATCAGGATAGGGTATTGTTCTAAGATGTTATGCAGAAGCTGTGATGCAGAAAAAGGTTGGAGCGTCCTCAAGATTTTCCGAGCATCCGCATGTAAATCGTTTCTACCACCCGACGATCGCTCGGGTGTATGTCCACCAACGCCTCCAAAATGCAGCAAATATAGACGCCTTCCATGCATATCCCTCAGGGCCTTTCTCATGCCGGTATCGCCAGACCTTCTGGCAGCTGAGACTGCGCTTTGTCTTCGGTCTGCACAGTGACGCCACGTTCGGACAGAGGCCGTTTGGCCTGCTGCCTGTATTCGGCCTTCTTCCCTCCTGCAGCCAGAGCGGTCATGTTGGCCTTCTTCTGTGCGTCCTTGTTCTTCTTGGGACCAGTTTCGGGATCAATATCCAGACTCTCGTCGACTTTGCGGGCTTGGTCCACCAGATGAGGGAAGTCAAGCAACTCGCAGACCTTGGTGTAGCTCTTACAGGGGCTGATATTCTTGTAAGCCGGCTGCTTACCAGGGATGAGTTGGCAGAGCAGAAACTTGGTGTTTCCAAACTTGTTCTCGACCTCCATGGCGTACCGCAAGTACTGCTCCACGACCTCTCGCCAGGGTGCCAATCCTCCGTCGGCTTGGCTTCTAAAGCAGCTCGAGTTCTTCTCCGCGCAGGTCGCAATCATGGCACCGTCAACTCCAAACTCTTCCATAAGTTGTGACGCCTGTTCACGATCTTCTACGTCCCCGTTCATGACACAGGCCACGCCGGCCTCGTGGCAAATATCCGCAACCATACGTAGCTGTCCTCGGATGGCACGTTCTCTGGGTCGCATGGGCGTTGTCCGGCAGTGGACCGTCAGACCCGTGATGCCAGTGGCGACGAGTCTCCGAACAAGCGCCTCGGTCTGGGCAGGCGTGTCCAGGATTCGGATCTTGACGCTGATTCCAATCTCGTACTCGGATGCGATGTTCTTGACCAGAGCCTCGAGTATGGAGCACAGAAGGTCTGGAGTCTGGAGCAGTGCGGCTCCCATTCCACAGTGGACGCTGAATGGCTTGGGGCACCCTGCGTTTACATCGATGCCGGCTACGTCGGCTGCGACCAGCTTTGCAGCTTCCACGGCCAGTTCGGGGTTCGCAGTTCCCATCTGGAAGATGAGCTGCCGGCCTTCTTTCTCAGGGTGTATCTGGAAGATGATGTTCTCGGGCGCATCGGGAGGTGGCTGCTTCGCGCCCTGCGACGGCTTGCGCGTCCAGACAATGGTGTTCGTGGCATCGTGGACTTTACGGGTGGTGCCGATCATGGCCTTGTCGATGGTTTCGGGACCTGTTCTCATGGTGTTAGCCCGGCCAGGCCGACTGAGAGGGCGAGAGGGCTTGCCATACCCCATACCAGGTCTGCGCCGTAGTGGAGAGCCAGAAGTCGCGATGGCAATTCGCCGGAGCGCACCATGGGCGCAAGCACGACCTTGCCTCTGTAGTCGACGCCGCGACGGGGGATGGGGACCTTCTTGATTTCGGTCGTCATGGCGCTTCTGATGAGACGACCCAAAAGTGACATGACACGGAAGAGGTTGCGCAAAGCAGAGCTTGGTTGCCACGTTTGTCGAGGCTCATAACAAATAGTAACAGTAGAAAACTTTGAGTTCGCGGCCGACTCCGGTGCTATGCTTCAGAGGGCACTTCGGAACGGCTAGCCATATCTTATCTAATATACTGTACGGTACATACTGTACAGTACCGTTGAAAGCTCCTGCTGGCCCGCTCTGCCATCATTCTTCCCGTACTTTGCGATCATCAGAACCGAAAGATCGCGCTATCCCTACCAAGGCCTGTGGATTGAAAGGCTCTGAGAAATACCGTCGGGGAGCAGTCAATGTACTGCATTGGACTGGGAGTAATTCCTAGGACTTGCAGCGTGGCTGACTGAATCCCCATGGCAAATTGCACTTTTCAGGTGCCTAAAGCAGACGGTAGCATTGCACCCTCGACCCTCAACCTAAGTTAAGCACATCCAGTGGTACTCAGATTGGTATACTACGAGCGCCATTCCAGTGCAAACAGAAGCAACTATCGCTCGTGGAACAGATATCAAGACTCAAGATATACCTTTGTTACCAGCCAGGATGGCCGAGGAGTGCACAGGCCGTGCAGGAACTATCCCTACCTGGCACCTGGGTGCTGTAGGTAGAAACGGCCGATGGCCAGGGCGCCCAAACACCACAAGGCTGGCAGCGCCACGGGGTGTCTGGGTGGCCCGTAGTTCGTGGTTTATTTCCATGTGCCCGCCAGACTTTTTGCTCCACTTCTTGGGTGCTTGACTTGCACAGGACACTCGTGACAGCCTCCCTATCCCCTATTACCTAGGTAAAGAGCAGACCTGTTGCCGGCAACTTCCTAACTGCCACCAGGCCAGCCCCGTTCCGGAGTCCTAGCCGTGGGAACCTTGGAAGTGCGCGATACGATATAACCGGCTGGCGTGCCCCCCCCTCTCCTCTTGTGACCTTCGCGTGTCTTGGCCCCTATCCAATGCTGTCCCAACGAGCGGCGAGGCAAATTCTGCACCTGCGCCGACCGACGCCTGCAGCCTTCCACTTGCAGCAGCTGCCGCTATCGCCCGCCCCGCCGCATGCACCGCTGGGCCACGCCCACGTCCCTCTGGCACCTCTCCTGCCCGTCGCAGCAGCTAAGGGCCGGCCAGGCGTCGCCTTCGCTCGCCCACCTCGCCCACCTCGCCCACTAACAATTTCGTGCTCGCGGGCCAATCACACCGCCCCCCTGCCCAACCTGGCGGACCAATCTGGCAACCAGGCCCACGGCCAGGGCCAGGGCCAGGGACAGGCACGCCGCACCCGCGCCCGTACCCCTCCCCCTCCTTCCTCCCCTCCGGCCAAATTTCGTCACAACAATTCGATACCGCTCTCGCAATCTTCGTCTTCTCCCTCCTCCTTCTCCTCCTCTCCCGGTCGAGTCTCGCTTCCGTCCGGCACAATTGCGTCCCAGCGTTCTGCACAAATAGCTCGGCACCTCTCGAGCTCTGCTTCCCGCCCCATTGATTCACAGACTCACGTCACCCCCGAATCCATAGCAACCATGGCCTCTGGCTACTCGGTCCGCAATGTTGCAGCTCCCAACACCCTGGAGCACCGCGTCTTCATCGAGAAGGATGGCGTCCCCATCTCCGCCTTCCACGATGTCCCTCTCTACGCCGATGCTGACAAGACCATCCTCAACATGATCGTCGAGATCCCCCGCTGGAGCAACGCAAAGCTCGAGGTCAGTCTGCACCCATCGCCCCGATAGAGTAGCGTACTTGGAAGAGAACGGAAGCTCACAATACCCCACCGTCAGATCTCCAAGGACGAGGAGCTCAACCCCATCAAGCAGGACACCAAGAACGGCAAGCTTCGTTTCGTCCGCAACTGCTTCCCCCACAAGGGCTACATCTGGAACTACGGTGCCTTCCCTCAGGTGAGACAGCATCGGTGCCCGTCCCCCCCAAGTGCTGTGCTAAATAGCTATCCCCACAGACCTGGGAGGACCCCAACTTCACCCACCCCGAGACCAAGGCCAACGGTGACAACGACCCTCTCGATGTCTGCGAGATCGGTGAGCTCGTGGGCCACATTGGCCAGATCAAGCAGGTCAAGGTCCTGGGTGTCATGGCCCTGATTGATGACGGCGAGACCGACTGGAAGGTCATTGTCGTCGACATCAACGACCCCTTGGCCCACAAGCTCAACGACGTTGAGGATGTCGAGCGCCACCTGCCTGGTCTCCTCCGTGCGACCAACGAGTGGTTCCGTATCTACAAGATCCCCGATGGCAAGCCCGAGAACCAGTTTGCCTTCACTGGCGAGTGCAAGAACAAGGCGTAGGTTTCCAACGAAAAACACTTGCCATAGGCTCACCGCTAACACTTCACAGCTACGCCATGGATGTCATTCGCGAGTGCGCCGAGGCCTGGGACAAGCTCATCAGCGGTACCACCAAGGTCCCTACCAAGGGTGACAAGCCCCTCATCTCCGTGTAAGACGACCCTCTGGTATCAGGCCCCAGACACATGCTGACGTTTCTATCCTAGCAACAACTTGACTGTCGGCAGCTCTCCCTACCGTGTTGCCCAGCCCGAGACTCCTATCCCCGCTCACCAGAATGTTGCCCCTGCCAAGATCGACAGCTCGATAGACAAGTGGTTCTTCATCAGCGGTGCCGCTGCCTAAGCGCACAGAGTCTTGCTAGCACATATGTCACAACCCGCTCAGGAGAAAACCAAAAGTCTAATGACGCCGGCTACGTGTTGGGACGACTCCAGGGGGCTTCGAGCGCCATGTTTGCCTTCTACGTAAAATCATGAGAACTCAAAAGAAAGACAAAATGAAACAGAACGTCAACTGATGCAATCAACTTCTACCGCAGTGTGTGTTTAGTCAATGCATCACACCATGGGATTTGAATGACAAAATGTTGCTGGAGCGAGAGTGCTCATTCCTGACATCACGTCGTTAGTCAATCCATGTTGACCGTGGTGTTGCCAAGTCCGCTTTCGCATCAGTATACCTACATGCAGCTGTACAGCTATCGGTTAAGGCCGGTCATATTTCCTGGAGACCGGAGAAAGAATTGGTATGAAATACGAAAATACGCTTAAGATGTTGTATGAACAGAGCCCATGCCCTCTCTATTCGCCAATTGAGTGAGGAGGCCGAATCCCCGCGGTGAGATCGGTTCTTCCATCTATCTATGGTACACATAATGCCATATAATACAGTGTACATGTTGAATCCATTGCGAAAAGCCCCAAACGCCTGCCCAGTATGCTCTGTGGTCCCTCCTCTTGTTGGAGGTCTACTCGTTCAGGTCGGCCTGCTTCTGCAGCGTTCTCGAATGCCGGTCGCACTCCTCGACAATCCCCTTGATGCCCAGCTTCTCCCCGTCAAGCGACATCTCCTTGCCATCCTCTATTATGATCGCCATGGTCAGCCTTACATGCCACAGCCGATCAGCTCTGGGGTAGCAAGTGTGTGTACGTACTGAACTTGATCAGAAGCATGGGCGGCTCGGTCGACGTCCGCGGCAGCAGGCTCGTGGTGACCTTCATGGCGCCATTGGCACGGGCGTTGGCGGGTAGGTTCGCGAGGAACAGGCGCGTGGAGCGCGAGGCCGCCGAGAAGGGGTTGAACTTGGTGTTCACCTCGGTGATGAACCTGGTGAGCATGGCGGCGGCTTCTTGTGAAAGACCGGGGAGTCAGTCTCTGGCTCGCACTTGTTACGCGTGTCGGGTGCCGTAGTTCGGGCGCAGAAGGTGGGCTTACAAGACGGTCCTCAAAGGCCCAATTGGCAGTTCTGGGCGCGGTTAGGGCGGTGCTGCAGACAGATCGCTTCGACAGACGATTCCCGCGATGGACCGGAAATTCGCAGCTTTCGACTTTCCATTGATCCCTGTCGTCCTCGACTCTAAGTCAGTGTGGCGCGCCGCGAAAAAGCTGTGTGGCGGTGCAGACCCTGAGCCAAGGTCCAAGGAGCATGGGAGCAGGGAGCTGGCGCCGACTCCAAGTCAACGTCACCGGCCGATCGCCAATCAAATGTCAGGACAGATCTGGCTTCAAGACCCGGCTTCGGTGCCATGGTGCTGGTAAACTGGTTTCGCCGACGATCTACGACGCGATAGGGTTGCTCTTAACCGTGCTATTTCATGGAGACCTTGTTCTGAAAGTACACAACGTCGGTCCAGGTTCATTTCGCGAGCTGCAGTCTGCCAGCGTTCCCTGCCAACCTAAACCTCGACCTCCGACGACCGTTTTACTTTGCTGCAACCTGCACCGCTAGCCCGCCATGGAGCGCGCAGTCGAACGCCTTTCCGAGCTGCAGGACAAGCTCGCCTCCCTCCAGGACGCGGTCAAGCAGCTGAAGGAACACATCAATCGATTGGCCAACTTCGACTTCCAGCCCGGCGATCTAGACCCCACGGCCAGCGATGAGCTCAGCACCGAGATCATACAGCTGATACAGGAGCAGGAGGAGGACCTTGAGCTTCTTCAGGAGGAGGTCGTCGACGTCCGACCCTTCAAGGCCCTCAAGCATGACAAGGACCGGCTCCAGGATGGGGCAGAGCGCCTGAAGGAGGAGCTTAACAGGTGAGCGCCAACATACACAGCATCATGACGGCTGTTCTAAACTAATACTCTATGCAGCTGTCGGCCGCTGCTGCGCAAAGCCCAGGTATCAGCCAAAGATAATCTGAAGCAGGCGCAGAAGAAAGAACGAGAGCTACTATGGGCCTCCTTCTCGCAGCCAAAATCCTCCAGGGAATCGGGCGCATCCTCGCCGCACCCGACGGTGGAAAGGCCGAGGAGGAAAGCCCGGTCCGAGATGACCAAAGATGAGCAGGCCGTGGCATCCAGCGGCGACGTAACACAGGCTCTCCGCCGAACGCACGACATGATGGCCGCCGAGCTGTCGCGGAGCGAATTCGCCCGAAAGACGCTTCAGGAGAGCACCGCGGCGCTCGCGCAGCTCGGCGAGTCGTATTCGTCCCTGGACACCATGCTCTCCAGTAGTCGCGACCTCCTGGCCACCCTCATGACCAGCCAGAAGAGCGACACCTGGTATCTCGAGACGTCCTTCTACATGCTCGCCATCACGAACTGTTGGCTCGTCTTCCGTCGATTCCTGTATGGGCCGCTCTGGTGGCTTGTATGGCTGCCCCTGAGGCTCATCTTCCGGGGCGCGGTCACCGTCACGAGCATCGGACAACACGGTGGCCACGAGGGGTTAGTAGTGGACACGTCGGCCGGCAAGCCGGCAGAACCGCAAATGAATAACGAGGACGTGCCCACGATCCAGGTGGGGCAACCCCAGGAGACAGCAGACCCAGCAACGGCGGACGCTGGTGATGAGACCCTAACAGAGGAGTTGGGTAGGATGATTGATGAGGCAAGAGAAGGCACAGTTGAGTTTGAGGAGTCACAGCAAGACCCTGAGCAGAATGTGTACAAGGAGTTTCTGGATCGAGAAGAAGAGATCTCTCGTCAAGAGAGGGAAAGAGTAAGAGTCGAGCTCTAATGAGAAATAAAGAGGCACAAGTATCACTTTGCTACAAATTATTTCCCGTCGCTGAAGAATGCTTACGTGTCACCATGCTGAAGGCGGGCCCATGAAGGCGATGCGAGCACATTGTCACTTACACGATGCAGTCGACTGCGAGGGCTACGTTCTGTCAGATGCTGTACAAGGGCAAAGACGCCTCTATTGTGAGTCTAATATCTCTACAGACAAAGGGGTGGGAAATCAGTATGCGTGTGTGCGGGGTTGATATCCGATCTGTTGACAGCTCCTCCCGCCCTTTGTCCTTGGCGCCTGTCGAGAAGCTCGAACACTCAGATATGAACAATGAACCACGAAAGATCCAATGCTCAAAAGTCCATGATGCAATTCCAGCTTCATGTAAGTCTCCCTTCCATATGTTCTCTTGTCCCCGTTTCCCTGCTGCTTTGCTGCCCTGATGTTGTTACCAGGACCATTGAGTTGGAAAGCCCCATATGAGTCAAAAGGGGATGCCCCTATTCCTATTATCTCCAACTGGAAATGAAAACGCCACCAAACCCCTCACAAGGCCACCTCTTGAACTCCATGAAGCATATCTTTTTAGGTCTATGTCTTTCGTTCACATGCTTATTCTTCTCCCTGCCTTGTTCAGAGATACTCTTTTCTTTTCTCAAGTATCGGGGATATCAACTCTTGATTTGCAGGCCAAAGATCCTTCCGGCCTGCCCCCCCAATGCGCCCCTTTCCCCCTCTCTCGACAAAAACGCCTCGGAACGCCGCAAGGATCCAATGCGCAATAGGTTGGGTTATTAATTACAGCCAAATTTCCACCGTCTCCATCTCACACTCCCGTTTGGCTCGCTCCACTCCCCTCCGGACCCCGCAGTCCTCCAACACGACCTCAGCCGCAACCGCCGGCCAGGGCCCCCGCGCCCGCACCCTATGCGGCCTCGGGGGTCTGGTTCTCGGCCGCCGATGCCGTCGTCGCCGTGCCTAAGAGGCTGTCGACGCTCGCGTCACCGGCTACGTCCAACACCTCCCACGACTCGTCGCTAGCGCCGGGAACCCCCGGCTGGCCGGCGCCGCCGGCGTTTGTCGTGTCCGGCTCCAGCAGACTGGGGTCCAGCAGGTTGTCCTCGAAGTGGGTGTTGAAGCCATCGACGAGCGTGTCCTCGGCCGTGAGGAACTGGTCGTACCCCCCGCTCGGGTCCCCGTACCCGCCATCCAGCGCCTGCAGCGCCGAGTCGAAGTTGTCGGCCCCGCCGTTGCCGCTGAGGTCAAACGGCTCGTCCACCGGGCCGAACCCCTGCGTGCTATACGACGGCTGCTGGAGGAGCTGCTGCTGCGGATACGAAGGTGGGGGTGCCATCTGGTAGTGCTGCTGCTGCTGCTGATGTACCGGCATGTGTCGTTGTTGCTGGTGATGTTGCGGCGGCGGCGGCGTTGGCGACAGATCGTACAGGGGCTCGTTGGCGGGCGAGCCGTAGTGCGACCCCGGCAGCGACATGTTGTGTTGCTGCTGCCCCGGCACCGGCGCATAATGGTGATGTGACGACGGCGTCGACGTCTCGTGGTAGTAGACGTTCTCCGTGTGCGACAGCGGCGGCGGGCCCACGGTGTAGGCGTTGCCGCGCGGCGCCGGGATCGAGTACTGCGACACGTCGACCCGCTGCGAGGCGTAGTGGCCCTGCTCCAATCCCGGATACGGCCGCGGCAGGGGCTTGCCCGGGTTCGCGTACGCGTAGTGCGACATATTGGGCATATGCTGCTGTTGCGGCAGCTGATGCGGATGAAGATGCTGTGGCGGCGGCGGCGAGTGCTGGTACGGCGACTGTGACATGGCACGCGAGACGGACTGGTAGTGGTGATGGGGCGTGTAGGCGCGACCGGGCGGCAGGTAGTCCGGGTCGTTCGGGTCCTCGAAGGCCGAGTAGGCGCGCTGGGTGCCGGCGGGAATGCCGGACCAGTTGTCCTCGAGCTCCGAGTCGTCACCGTCCTCGCTGTAGACGGGCGGCTTGGGGCGGCCCTTGCGGGTCTTGGCCGGCATGAACTTGTAGTCCGGGAAGGCCTTGGAGTGCATGTCGCGCTCCTGGGTGGCCCAGTCGGTGTACTGCTGGCGCAGCTCATCCGACTCGAGCGGCCACCCGTCGCCCGCCACCTTGGACACGCCTTGGTGGTTGTCGTTGGTCTGCCACGCCTTGATCCGGTTCTGCCACGCCTTGCGGTACAGCATGAAAGCGTTCATCGGTCGCTTGATCTTGTGGTTCTTGTCGTCCGCCACCTCCTTGCGCCGCACCTCGATGGACCGGCCCACGTACGCCGCGATGTCCGTCTCGGCGACCTTGCCTTTCAGATACGCTAGGAGCTCCGTCAGCGGCCGCGTCACGCTCGGCTCCGACACTTTGCCGTTTGCCTTCTTCTTTTTCCGCGGTTTCGGTGCCGCCTTGCCCGCCGGCTTGCTGGACGAGGCCTTCTGGACGCCGGCAGGCTGTGGTCGGAGGGGGTCGGAAGCGATAGCGCGGCCGGACCGCGTAGTCCTTGATGTCGTCAAGGAGTTGTGTGGGCTTGACGGAGTGGTACCGGGCGTGCTGGTGTACTGATGGGAGTTCTGACGAAACACATTAGCATATACTGCGTCGTCTGGAATAGGCATGGCGTAATAAGGAGATGGGGCCATTGCGAAGCCAGGAGGACCGGAGGCAGTAACTCTACCCCTATTCTGAGAGCCAATCGCATGATTGCGTTCGCCGACCTCGAAAACAGCTCCCCCAGAGAAATTTCTACGTACCATCTGCGCAGGGTCGGGATATGCCGACTCTCCCGGGCCTGTGTAATACGGAGACAATCCCGGCGTTGGGCTGCCATATTGCGAATTCGGCTGCGGCGAGCTGTACTGGAGATGTGTGTCGGTAGGATAGGTGAACTGAGCGACCACCTCGAGCCCATGTTGGAGCTCTGGCGTCTCGGATTCTGGCGTTGGTGTCGCCATGTCTGCCGTTGTGGTTGATACCAGATCGACGGCTATACTTGATTCCTTGCTTGATTGATGCCCAGTGATTCAGATTGAGACGTGAGGTCGACAAGGCCGGCTATTAAATGGTAGAAGGTCTCCGTGATTCCAAAGGGGAGGTGAACTAAGGGCGTGTTGCCTGGACAATGGCGGTGATGGCCGGCGTCAAAGACGATGTTCATCCGTACAATGACAACAATGGGCAGTGTTAAGGAACAGCGCAATTCTTCGAGAGTACAGCACTGGCCCTGTTCATCCCGTGAACCCCAGAACCGGGGAATCAGGACTGCCCAGCGGTCGTTATACGCCGCGCTCGTCAACCCGCGCAGGTCAGTCGGTCAATCCGGGTAAGACGGTTGTTCGACTTGATACTGGCGTCTGTCCGCTTCTCGGCCCAAGCTCTGCGGGATCGCCAGCAGCGTCGCTGTGACAGCCGTTGTCAGGACGTCGATGGACCGGACCAGGAGCCTCAACACGAGCGCAACCCTGGAGAGATCCGGATTTGAGGCTCTGTAAAAAAGGCTCGACAGCTTGACAGAATATGACAGGAAACAGTGGATTATGGGGGTGCAAAGTGATCCAATCACTACTAACACGTCTGAGATGCACAGAGGTGTAGTCAACCGACGGCGACGTGGGCTGCGTGTGTGGGCGCGCTGTTGCAGGACTGGGATTGCTAGAGTTAGCCAGACGTGAGCTCTGTGCAATGCCCGCATGGGGAGAGCCAGTCGCAGCGCAGAGCACTCCCGGATGTATCTTTCTACCAGTACTGGCGCCTCAATAATGCCAAATAGAACCTGGCCGCAGCAGCGAGGCGGTGGGTGGTGGAATAGACAGGTCAGAAACACACAGGTGTGAGTTCATGTCTTGTCTGGGAATCAACCTCACCGCGCTGCAGGGACCAGGATATGGGGAGCGCGCGTGCAGAGCCCAGAAGAGCGAAAGAAATAGAGACAGAGGAAACATCTGTAACTGACCTATGGAAGCTTGATCGAGCGACCTGCCGCCGCGTTGGGTGGCCGAACACTGGCAACTGAGAAGCCCGGATCCCGGAGCGTCTCTTGCATACGATATATGTACCGAATGTGATGTCAAGAGCTGATGACGGCAGCAGCGCCAGATAGACTCAACATGTAGCAAGGTATCAGAGGCAGCACCTGAATTCGCGAACACACTGCCGTAGAGTTGACACCACTATCCTGCACAATCGCTGCGGTTCGTGCAGCCTATTCTGCAGCAGAAGCCTGCACGGAGCTTTTCCGCCGTTTTCTTTGTCACTCTGCTCGTTTCCCCTTCCAAAGCCCCTTATCCCGAACGTTGCAAGTGTGGTTGTGTGTGCGCTGTGAAAAAGCTGGCATATGCGAGGTGTTGGTTTGCTATTCAACTGATTATGGGATATTCTCGTCACGGAGTTCTCCGTCTAAATTATTTGATATAACCGATCGGTGTGTAAAAGAGTGATCGGTGTTAGATAGTAGACTATGTTGGTGCTTGATGTTGGCAGTCGTATACGATATGACCCTCTTCTGGTAAGCGATGGGTAGGGGTTGCTCGGATCAAAGGCAGTATCAATAGGTACACGACCGTCCGCTTTGTCGGGCTTCGCACTTCTCTCCCCTTTTTCTTTCTTTCATGAGGGTGTGCTTTTCCTAATCCAACGACACCTTGAAGTGCCGAACCAACAGCTACCAACAGGTTGGGAAAAAAGAAACATGCCCGGATTCTTGGGTTAGTAAAGGTTTTGTATTGTCATGTGCTTTATTCGGGTGCACACTTGCCACTATCCGGTCGCTGCTTTGTAGACGCAAATGGAGTGGCCTGGCTCTCCTACCGCATTCGGAGATGTAAGTCAAAGAAAGTGCATGGGGGATTGCGGACGACTCAAGCGCACGCAGTGGCCAGGGCCAACAAGCGACATAGGCCCACCGGAGCACTACTAGCAGAGAAGAAGACACTACGGCTAGTCGGACATTTCTGCTACCGGGTTCGGATATAGGTTTCTAATCTCGACCTGGGGAGCTCGGTACATTCCGAGGCGTGTGGTTTGCTAGCCTAGCATCACAGCGACAGAGCCGCATGAGGGCCAGCCGTAGTTTGCCAGGAGGGGCGTGGTTCATATGCACTTGATGCCCATGCCGTGGGCGAGAAAGTTGCCCTATCTATCCAGCTCTCCCGTGCAGCGTCCAGGCGAGACATTCGAGAGCCTTGCAAACATGTCTCCCACAAGCATGGAACTATCCGGCTTGGGGGCAACGGGAGAAGCAGGAACCCATGGAATTAGTTTGGTACTGTTGCGAAGAGGTTCGCGTAGCAACCCGATCATGCGCCATCCATCTCCACCCTTCATCTAAAACATGGGAAATCTGGGGTTAGATCTTCTAGATCTCCCTCGATAAGCCCGCCAAACGTGCCAACAGGAGGATGCATGGTGGGTGTTACGCCATCACTAGCCCCTCGTGTTCTGGGCTGGCTGCTGAGTTCCGGAGGGACCAGACACTTCTAATTCCTGATTCTTCAATCAGTCGCGTGCGGTGTTGGCCAGGTACCGGTGCGTTCGTAGTTAGACCGTTGGAATGCTGCGTGCCTGAAAACGTTCAATCGAGCAGCGGCGTTTCCTGGTTACGCCCCTCCCGCGTTCCTTCGACCACCGAGTGTCGGGGACCAAGTTTTTGAGATGTGCGAGTCCAGAAAAGAATAAATTGGCTTCATTACCCTCCTTGAGTCCCAAGAATCTGCTAGATCGACGTCTGCTGTCTTTTGAAAGAGCCGCATACAATGCTACGATGGATGGCCAACTCTGGATGGCCTTCTCATTGGACACACCGATGATTGGATCATTTCTGAATAGCGGGTGAGTCTTCACAGCTTCAGACTGCGTATGCAAAGCAACAGGGTTGGCTAGTTTCCAGCAATAGATGCCGTTGAAGGACGGACTTCTAAGCCAGCCTTCGCTTATACGTGTTTGAGTGGAGATACCCCTGCACGAACGACGGGTAGCTGCATTAGCGCGACGACAGGGGGTGGCTGTTTGAACGTTCAGGGACAGAAAGGCAACGAACGTGCCTGTGAATTGTACCATGTCGACATGGCGTTTCCTCAGATATCTCCGAAGTCTGATCGAAATTCATATCGTAGCAGCTGAGGAGCTGTTTTTTTTTTGTTGCGCAGTCCTGCTGATGGCTCTCTGTTGCCAGACGATGCGGAAGTGGCTTACACACTGCCTGAGTTGCTGGTGGAACGGAATAGCAGAGATGGCTTCACTATGACATCCCTAAGCTAGGCGAGTAAGTATATAAATACGGGTAGGTGTAAAAGAACGGACTGAGATGCATTTTTTGTCTGATTTCTTTACTTCTGGGGTCCTTTGAAGATGTTACGCATACTCGTTCCAAAGGCTCCTTCTTTTCCGAGACGTTTCTATTGTACGAAGCAGCCCTGTTGAGACTTCAACTTGGACAGGAAAGAACAAAAACGATAGAAAACGCTATTGCTACTTCGAGTGTACTTTTAGATCAATGGGCTAGCCTAGGCTCGAGAGGCTTCGTTGATCTGCCCGAAAAGCCAAACACCGGTGAACTCTCGTTGAGGATGGAATCCATGGCACCGGTGACAGACACGGCCATTCAAATAAACACTTCTTCCAAGGGCGTGGTAATGAGAGCAACTTGCGCCTACCTGATTTGTCTGGCAGGAACTCAGCCTTTCGGCTGCAGGTTCGTCCACGGCGTGCCCTGCCCACTGGGCAGTTCTGGTTGTAACCCCTGGCATGTCTTGGAGCTCAGACCAACAGTTCGTGACGCCCAGTCGGGTTTGCAGCAACTCGGTTCGGGCAAACTGCCATCCCAGTCACTAAATTGCAAATATCAGCGAATCGGGATGCGGATTACTATGATTTGACCACCCACGATAAAGAGCCGCTTGCTCATGCGGATGGACGCATGCTGGTCTCCTTATCCACCAGCGCCGAAAGGGAACACGAGTCGGTGTGTTGGCAACGGGTGGCGCGCCGCGACGGAGAACCTCGAGGGGGTCTGTGTCAAGTTCTTTGCCGGATAAGCTTTTTAGGATAGTCCCGGTCTAGGTACCTCTCACATGGACTGTGCAAGTGCCAAATTGAAAATGAAATAAGACCCGTAGCTTTGCACATAAGACGTTTCAACAATAGCTCGTTGCCACGTGGAGTGGTAAGCATGGGAGCAGGGGAGCAGGCTCAAAATCGATTGATCACTACATTCACGATGCCCATCATGCCCGACGGAGGAGATTCACTGGTATATCCAACCCTGCCTTGCGCGGTGTCGGACATCTGGTTGATACTAGGCACATTTGCGTTCTCCGCTTGATCATTCGGGAAAATTCTTGAGGCCAGAAAGGCCATGCTTGCCATGCTTGCCAATGCATGCGTATTACCGTCTATCTTTTATGGTTCTAGTCCAATCCTGCGCCGCGATATGCAACATTCATCATACAACTGTCTACTTAAGTAGGTATAATATCAAGTGGGGAGACCCATACGTGGATAGCAGCTACCACTAGGCAATATGGGCATCTGAGACAGCCAGGAGCTTGAACAGAGCGAATGATCGGTAAGCCGAGCAACCCATATAGTCCTTGTCAGAGGTCCCCGAACGGACTCGCCGATAGGTTCGACGAATGAAAGTGACTGCTCGTCCTGCGCACCCTAGTCCAAACCATCTCATCCTGAGGTCCGCTAGCCCCGTCTTCTACGAGAAACCTTTCTATTGCTGGTTCATTGCTAGGAAGACGCAGATAGTTTCACAAATTTCCAGTAGACCCATTGGAATGCTGGGACCCGGGCCGTACAGGATCAACAGGCTTGACCGGCGGAGTCAGGATTTGTTGTGAGGGAGTTGGTGAGAGTGCCGCAACAGGGGGGAGAACAGACGGGGCAGGTGTTGAATGCGACCCGCTGCTCGACTTTTGCGGCGGGGGCGGTGAGCGCTTTAGTGGTGAGAGACCATTCTGTATCGGGGGTAAAGTCGGGGTTTTAATGTCCGAAGCTGGTACAGGTTGACCGTGTGTCAGTTTGGGTGTGGTGAGGCCAGCGGGTGTAGCGCTACTACTGGGTGGTCGGTTTGAGGAGGAGAACGAGACTGAAGGTGGTGAAAGGTCTGGTAGGTTGCTGACTGCGTTTTCCAGGGGCTGTTTCAACGGAGAATCGGACCTGGCTGCGATCGGGGGCACCGACACATCAGCGTGTGGAGGCAGGATGCTGTTGGGGAGCTTTTGTTGTGGCAGTGAGCCGTTCATCTTTGGTGAGATGTGGAATACGCCCTTTGGGGGGAGACTCCTGTGCTCGCCGGCTTCAGATGGCGCCGAGGGAGATGACGGATTGATAGTAGAATATGCCCGGGACTTGTTGGGCGATTGCTGTGGAGGCGACAGGGTCGGATGTGGTGATGAGAATGGGTTTGGCCCCTCACCATTGGTGTAGGGTGAAGGAGGAGGCAGAATGCTTGGCGGACCGGATGCCTTGACGGGGATGACTGGTGGCCTAGATGCCTGGTGTTGACTAATTTGTTGCGATTGAGACTCGATAAGCGGCCGGCCTATAACATCCGACCCCTCTGCACGAGGGGACAGCGCTGGCTTTAGAGGCAGCTTTGTGGGAATTCCAACAACCAAGTCAGACTGTTGCGCCTCTAGGCGTTGCCTTTGAGGTGTAGTGCCCGCAGATTGGGCCGCAGGTGGTGACGACGGAACGTCATCAGGGTTCTTAACCTTGAGTTTGATGACAGTCGGTTTCGGTTTTGCATCTTTCCGCTTGCAGGTGCTGCAGATGAAATGGAAATCATCCCGGTCGGCCTCATCCTCACTTACTCCCACGCATTTGCTGTGTTGCCATACGCTGCACTTCTCACATGCAATGCTGTGGGTTCCATCATCAACTTGGCCATGAACGCCACACACACAATCGAAGACCCAGTCTTCCTCCTCGTCTTCCAGCTCTTGTAGAGCTTGCTTATTCTTGGCAATTTCAGCTTGTAACCGGCGACCCGAGAGTCTGCTTGTACCATCTGAATCAACATTCCTGCTGTCTTCAGAGAGGTGTGCCAGTTCTTCCTGATGCTTCAGGCGACGGGTCTCTCGTTCCTTGAGCCGGTTCTGACGCGACATTAGCCTGTTGTCTCGCTCGACCTCCCGCTTGATGCGCAACTGCTCTTCCTTTCTCGCGGCAGCTTCTTCCTTGCGACGTCTGTCCTCTTCCAGCTTAACCTCCTCATCCTGCTTCTGGCGCTCTGCTTTGCCAGCTAGACGACTGGATCTCTTGGCATGTGCCATCTTCTCCAAGCTGAGAAGCTCCTTTTCCCTTGCCAATGCCTTCCTCTTGCGAGACTCTTCGTGCTTCTGCAGGATCGGTAGCAGGCCTTCCTCGATCCGGTCCCTCAAGATTTTCTCATTCTCATCGCGAGTCTTGCGAATTGTCTGCAGGAACGCCTGAACCTCGAGCAATGTAACAGCGATGCATTCCCAATGAGCACCGCCGAAGCCATCATCTTCGGGTGGGGATACTTCTTCGTTTCCGGAGGCCTGTTCGTTGTCGCCATCGTCAGCATCTTCGGCATCTGCTGCTGCAGAGCGTGAGACGCGACGGCGCTTTGCGGCCCTCGCTGCTGCCTTTGCCTTCTTTGTGTTCTTCTTGGGCTTCCACGCAGCTGAAGTAGGCGCCGGGGCCTCTGTCCGACGATACAGGCGATCGTCATCTAGAACATAGTACTCGCGGTCCTTGCTGTCCCAGCCGTATGGCTCTATTCTCCATTCTGTCTGATCTGAAGGCCGCTGCTCATCCATCCTGTCCCGGATACGGTCGGGGTAGTGCAGCATGATCCATTGTGTTAGCTGGTGGAGGACCCGAAGCTGTAGCTCTGTCAGTAAGCAGGACCGGCATGTCAATGGATGATACGATGTGCCCACGGACCTTGGTAAATATATCGAAGCTGTTGAACTTGGCCGGCTCCTCATCCGTGCCGAAAGGGTTGCGGTCGGGGTTTTTGGCCACGTATTGCCGCCTCGTATATTCGTCGAAAAGCTCTGGTGTTAGTCCTCGATGCGACGAGACGAATTTGAGCAAGGCAAGGCCAATCTCGACGAGAATGGTGGAGTCGGGCTTTAGACATTCAGTCTCGAGGACCTGGGGCGGCAAAAGAAGGTCAGCAAGCAAGGACTACGTGGCGGGCAGGGAGGCAGGCTGCAGCATGGAAGCAACAGCTGGGATGGCCGTACATCGATATCTATGCTCTCGTCGATCTTGACGACCTTGCCAAAGAGGAATATCCATTGGAATAGATTGGCAAACTGCCACGTATTTCTGATGCGATGCAGCAATGTAGTGGGCTCCTTTGGCAGTTGCGGTGCCGCAGCAGGTGTCTCGGCCTCGGGCTCGACGTCGCGCAGGGTGCGCTTCCTCGTTGCCGGCATCTCGGGCGACTTGATTGCGATGATGATGGATACCCAGGATGGGGATAGGCGGACGGAAGCGGATGGGGATGGGAATGGGGATGGTACGCGCAGGTACTTTGACGATGCGATGTGCAGGGCCACTGACTTAGCACGCAGCTGCGACCAGGGTGGTTCTTATGAGACGGCGGCGACAGCAGAAACAGGGTCGAAAAGTCTTTTGCAAGTCCATCAGCATCTGATAGAGCAGCTGCCTCTGCAGACGGAGCGGGCGAGTCGCGTCGGGTCTGCTGGAGCTGGTGCGGGTGCTGGCTCGTTGCGGCGGAAATGGTCGCTGGAAGCTTTGGATGAGGTCAAGACGGGCCCGCGCGAGGTACCCCGAACCAAATTTCCAAAGTGGGATGCCCTTTACTACGCGACTTGCGGGAGTCGCGCGCTGGGGGGGACACGCGTGGCATGCCTGACGGGCTGACGGGATGGAATTGGCTGCCCATGAGGGCCCCCCTTGTCCAGATAGCACGTGATCTTCTTCCCCGTCTACATCTGCGTCTGGTCTACTCCGTACGTCTACCCCGTACGTCTACCCCGTCACCACTGCTGCTGCTGGGCTCTCGCAGAACTGAGGTTGCCGGCGTCATTGAGTTACGTGACACCTTGGGTATCTAGGTCCCAGGTCAAGGCAGGTGGGTACTGTAGCTGCTTCCCTCTTGACATTTGCATCTCTTCCACATGTACTCTGCGTCCGCGACTTGGAGAGCATACCGTGTTTTGAGTTGGTCTTTGGTCATGGCACGCTATGCTGTGCATAACCGTGGGACGATACAAATCCGTGCGCCCGCCAGTCTGGATGAAATCTATCCGCGATAGTGAAGTGAATCTCCAGTCAAGGGAGGCCACAAAGGTAGCAGGGCTCGCTCGACACGCATGAGGCTCGGCTCGGCTCCATCGCGACGCTACCTGGATGCTCATGAATCCACAGGCCGACGTGTGCTGAACCAATCTGTGACGTGCAATAGGTACGGGCCCGGAGCAGATATGCATCAACGACGACCAAGACATCAAGACATATATATATTTGACTTTTGGCTCACCGCGCGGCCATTTGCAGCAATCGATTTCTCAGACCATGAACGGCTGGCCACCTTGGGTAACCCAGGCGGCCCAATGCAAAAGGTACTGAACCGGACGGCACCCATATATCTTTGGGACTCTACTACGCGGTCAGCGTCTACAGTACATACATGCTCAATCGTCCAAGGACAACCGTGCAAACCGGCGCCACACAGCTTGAGGCGTGAGCATCAAGCGTGATAAGCTCCATTCATGATTGCCGTTGGCTCCTGTGAAGTCGGAGCTTCATCCTTCGTACCTTGATGACCATTGGGCACCATGCAAGGTACTAAGCCTAGCCAAGCCGAGGCCGCCAACGCATTTGCCGACTGGGAGGATCGTGTTGTGGCAGTGTTTCAGACCCCATACAAGTTTGGTGCCATTTTGAACAGGGACAACTGAAAACGCGACAACCCCACAACGTGCGGAACCATGTGTAGTGAACTCAGGGAGAAAAGCAAAGGCCGGACCTGAGTCTTCGCAACGTGTTCCTCCAGAAGGTAACTCATTGCAAGCAAGCACAGGAAGCTGCTCCATCATGGAAGCAGGACCACAATCAGGTCTTTATGTTGCAGTTGGCGCTACGTAGATCATCGTGAATCCTCCGATGTCCCCCGTCATGTTGGTGCCAGCAATGCCAAGCTTTGCTGCCAGGGGCCGGTTTATTCATGCATCAGCGCATGCGTTATCTCTTAGCGCAGGCCCTGGAAATCGAGCCAACGAGGGCGTCTCGGGCATATGAAGTACTACAGTACCTATGTGTGGTAGCCATGTACCTATTCTTAGGGCCGCCAGCGTTGGCCTGTCCCTTTTTCCTGCTGGAAATGATGCAACGCGGCATGTCCACATCGCCGGCTCGCTACCTACCGCTACATCGTCCTGGCGGCGGACTGCTGGACCCCCCTTGGACCCTTCACCTTCAGCTCTGAGCGGGCCCCCCCCAATTCCCAATTGCGCAAAGCCTGGGGGACAAGTTGACAAGGGGAGTCTGGAGGCTGAGCTGCAAGAACCCGGCCTAATACCAACTGGTTCAAGTGCAGGCTGGCTGGCTGGATTATCCACAGCATTGGCGTCTCCCGTCTCCGTGCTCCTCGTGTTGTATGGGATGGATGGAGACCCTCGAACGCTGGTGCTGTCGCTGGTCCCTCTGGCTGGCTCATTCGTAACAACGTCGCCCGTAGTGCACATACAATTGTGGGAACATAGCTCACACCCATTATTCATCTGACATCACAGCACGAGAGGCAGGCATCTGTTACCTTTGCTCTTCTCGTTTCGTTTTTCCTCGTTTCGCTACCTACTGTACTGTCTTGGTGGTCCGTGACAAAGATTGTACAGCAAGAGTCGGAAGTGTGTGTCTGCTGTGTACCCGTGTACTCCGCGGCGCCGTCGTCTCCCGCGAAATTGTCCCTAGCCTGCAATCTGACAACCCCTCGACCTCACTTCTCCTACGCCACGAAACGCGCGACAAAAGGACGCAGCACGCCTGTGTTGCTGAACCCGAGTGAATTGACCGACGGAGCACTGATCATCAGACGTTGTGATGCCAGCGACTCCGCCTCAAGCTTGAAGCTGGGTGCGCCCGCGCATCGCGCTCGCCTCGTTCGCTACCAATTTCTCTTTCCCTCACTCTCGCTGCGAACTGGAACCCAGTGTCATCTGGATGACACGAGGACACAATGAATAGACCTCCAAATTCACCACCACATGCGCAACAGGACCCCTCGTCCCCCCCTCCGCAATCGATACCACTGCAGAATCTCGCCCGGCCGCCAGGTGAATACGACTATGGGAATGGCTATCGTGGAGGGGTGGCCGCGGGAGAAGCGTCGAGTGCGCGCAACACTCAACGACTGTCGCCCTCGGCGAATGCCAACTTGCCGGGCATATCGACTTACTGGGAGCAACCGCAGGGCTTTCACCACCAACACGATCTAGGGGAGATGAGCCCAGGCTCGCCTATAGACCCGGCCGCTTTGCAGTTTGCGCTCCCCCCAGAAATACATCCTCCCGCGCCAGAACTACCTCGGGCAAGTTCATCATCCTCGAACCCGTACGCCTCGCCGACCCCATACTATGACGAGCCAACGAATCAGGACTATTTCGAGTCGGATAGGGCTCCTCTGACGTCGGCAGCCCAGCCAATCTCGGGTGCCCTTGCAACTCCGAGCGCCGAGCCGCCGTCGAGGAATAGCTTCCAAACTGTATCCGACATTGATGACGTGCGGTCGTCAAGGCCTCGCGACACAAAGATGCTCGGGTTCGATCTAGGCCCGGATCACGAGGCGGACAAGCATCGTAGTTATGGCCACTCTCTTACGCCCAGGGACCACCGTGTCTCACGCTCCCCAGGGACGGCGCTATACAGAGCTGGGTCCATTGTTAGAGCCATGTCCCAGCGTGTTGTAAACATTAGCGGTGAAGCAGATACGTTAGAGCAGCAACAGCGTCGTGCGCGCTCAAGGTCACCGAGTGTCGACGGACGGATACCTTTGGAAAATGCACGCCTGTCTGCTGATACGTCGTATCAGTCGCAGGTCTACCCCCCCGAAAAGACGGGCGATCCCCGGCTGGCCTTCGTGGAGGAGTCCCAGTATCAGGAGCCTCGGGTACCGATGGCAAACCCGCTCAAAGGTCGTTCTCTAGGCATCTTCGGCCCGGACAATCCCATCAGGACTAGGCTCTGCGACTTACTTGTCAATCCCTGGTTAGAACCGATCGTTCTAGTCTTGATCGTTCTGCAGGTCATCCTCTTGGCTGTTGAGGCCGCTCCAAATGTTTTCGATGATGGGAACCAGAGGCCTCCGAAATGGGCTGGCACGAAGACGGAGTGGACGATGTTGATACTTTTTGGGATTTTCTCCCTGGAGATCGTTGCACGCATCATCGTCTCTGGGTTCATCTTGAATGCTAGCGAGTACAGTACTATCGACAGGAAGAAAGGCATCCGAGCAGTGGTGACAGACCAGTACCAGGCTGTCTTTGGGCCGCAGCGGCAGAAGTCCGTCAAAACACCTCAAAGAGAGAACTTTGGACCTTCAACATTTGCCCGCTCGTTCACGGTGATGCACGGCCAAAGGTTGCCAGAGACGGTCGAGGAATCCATGCGGATGCAGCTTGCTCGTAGAGCTTTTCTACGGCATGGGTTCAACCGACTTGATTTTGTGGCGATCGTGTCGTTTTGGATAACCTTTGTGCTCAGTATCACTGGGCTTGAAATGCAGTACCACCTCTTCATTTTCCGCATGATGAGCTGCCTCCGTATTGTCAGGCTTCTTGCGTTGACCAATGGCACAGCGGTAAGTATACAAAAGGCGCTTATGCAAAACTGACGGGCTTTGTCTAACTGTGTTCCTAGATCATCTTGCGAAGTCTAAAAAAAGCGGCCCCTTTACTGATTAGGGTATCATTCTTGATTTGTTTCTTCTGGGTGCTTTTCGCGATTATTGGCATCCAAAGCTTTAAATCAAGCTTGAGTCGCCAATGCGTCTGGGTAGATCCCCTCGATCCGACAAACATTACTGCAGCGTACCCCTACAACCTACAATTTTGCGGAGGCCACTTAGACAATACCACCGGTGCGGAGCGCCCATGGGTATATAGCAGGGACGAGCCCGGGTCACTTCAGGATCTAGTGGACAACGATGCAGCCCCCAAGGGATTTTTATGTCCCAAAGGTTCACTGTGTCTGCAGTCAACGGGTCCATTCAACAATACGGTGAACTTCGACAATATTATACACTCTCTTGAACTGGTGTTTGTCATCATGAGCGCCAATACCTGGTCGGACCTGATGTATTATACGACCAACTCGGACTACCTTCCGGCGGCCCTCTTCTTCGCGGCTGGCATCATGATAATGATGCTTTGGATGACCAATCTCTTGATTGCTGTCATTACATCATCGTTTCAAGTTATTCGTGAAGAAAGCAAATCAAGTGCTTTCACAGCGGCAGCTCAAGAGCCTCTCATGCCGGTTCAAGCGGATACAGATCGACTTCGGCGAATCTCGACCTTGCAGAAGATATACGACAAAAGCCAACTTTTTTGGGTCTTGCTCATCACGTTTGATCTAATCATCATGGCTTTCCGTAGCTCCAGAAACAGCCGCGAGACGTTGATCAGCGTGACGGAGGTTGTCGTCACACTACTACTTGACATTGAAATAGTCATTCGGTTCGCAGCCGACTGGCGAGCGTTCCACCGAAGCTATCGGAATCTCTTCGATCTCTTCTTGGCTGTGGCGACTTCAATCATCATTATCCCGCCGATCAAACAACAAGAGCAGGTGTACGTCTGGCTCACAGTATTCCAAATCCTAAGGATCTATCGTGTGGTCCTAGCGGTCCCGGTCACCCGCAAGCTCATCCTACTTGTGCTTGGTAACGCTGCCGGTATCGGTAATCTAATGCTCTTCGTGTTCCTGATAACCTTCCTCATGGCAATTCTTGCTGTCCAGCTCTTCCGTGGCGAAATCCCCATGTATGACGACGACAACAACCTGAACGAAATATCATTTAACACGATATACAACGCTTTCTTGGGCATGTATCAGATTCTCTCGAGTGAGAATTGGACCAGCATCCTCTACGACGTAACGTCATACACTACTCACCTGGGAACCTCTTTTTACGGTGCTATCTTCTTGATAGGATGGTTCGTATTGGCGTTCTTCATCATCGTCAACATGTTTATTGCAGTCATTCAAGAAAACTTTGACGTTTCGGAGGACGAAAAGCGACTGGAGCAAGTTAAGGCGTTTCTTCAGAGAAAGGAGTTGGGAAGCAACTCTAGTAACTTAGCACTTTCCGCGATCTTCACTTTTGGCAAGAATCGAAAGAAGAAAGATCCTCTCGACTACGGGCCCGCCACGATGGAAATGTTACTTAAAGATGCCGTCGTCCGGGAATTCTTAGACGACAGCATGGATCCACTACAGCAGTCAGCCTCAGGCACCGAGTCACCTCAACAAGGAAAGTCGGGGGATGTCCGCCCCGGTATGCTTTCATCGGCATGGGGAAGATTTAAATCCAACTTCACGAGCAAAGAGCCTAATCCGTTCTACAACAACCTGAAGTTTGATGGTCCAAACGATACCCTGGATCCTCGGGCCATGGCGAGGCAAGCTGTCACCCTCACCTCCGCGCGCCGGAAGGCTCAGCGCGAATATTTGGCACGACATCCAACGTACAACAACGCGCTCTACCTATTCAAACCACAAAACAAACTGCGCCGCTTGTGCCAAAGGCTGGTCGGACCTGGTCGGGGCTTCGAACGCTTCGATGGTGTGGAACCTAACAAGATTGCGTGGTACGCCTTCTCAGCATTCATCTACGCAGCAATTGTTGCCATGGTGATACTGGCTTGCGTGACTACGCCGTTATACCAGAAGGAGTACTTTCAGATCAATGACCCCAAAAAGACGAATTGGTTTGTCTGGGTTGATATGGGGTTTGCCATCGTATTTACGGTTGAGGCTGTCATCAAGGTCGTGGCTGATGGCCTTTTCTTCACGCCCAATGCCTACTTCAGAAGTTCTTGGGGTTTCATTGACGGCGTGGTGCTCATTACGCTCTGGATCAATGTTATAACACTCCTGGCTAACGATGGGGCCGTCTCTAGAGCTGTTGGCGCCTTCAAGGCTCTCAGAGCTCTACGCCTGCTCAACGTCAGTGACAGTGCAAGGCAAACGTTTCATTCCTTGATCATCGTTGCTGGCGGGAAGCTTCTTGGAGTAAGTGACACCCTTCTTCCCAAACATGATAGGGCGAGGTAATTAACCAAAACTTTAGGCTGCCTTTGTCTCAATGTCTCTCTTGATCCCGTTTGCTATCTATGCTCTGAATCTGTTCAACGGAAAACTGGTTTCCTGCAACGATGAAAACGTCTTCAATTTGACTGACTGCTTCGGCGAGTACGAGACTTCGCCCTTAAGGGACGATTGGACATTTCTAGCACCTCGCGTGGCAGCAAATCCATACTACACTTTCGATGATTTTGGGTCCTCGCTTTTTATCCTTTTCCAGATCGTTTCACAAGAAGGATGGGTGGATGTCTCTTTCTCGGCACAATCGATCACACAACGAGGGCTCCAACCATCAGCAGGTGCATCCCCAGGGAACGGGCTTTTCTTCGTCATCTTCAACATCTTGGCGACGGTCTTTGTGCTCACTCTGTTCATTTCTGTCTTTATGCGCAACTATACCGAGTTGACAGGAGTGGCTTTTCTTACAACTGAGCAACGATCCTGGCTCGAGCTGCGCAAGTTGCTCCGCCAGATATCTCCGTCCAAGAGCTCTTACGATGACTCGGAGAACAAATGGAAGAAATGGTGTCACAAGAGGGCCATCGAAAAACGCGGCAAATGGTATACTGCGGTCACCTTTATTCTTGTTTTCCATTTCATCCTGCTCATGCTCGAGTTTTATCCCGAGCCCGAATGGTGGACACGAACAAGAGACGTGCTTTTCCTTTTGTTCGCGCTCATTTACATCGCCAACATCGTCATTCGGATTGTCGGTCTCGGCTGGACACGATTCCGAAGAAGCTCATGGGATGTCTTTTCCCTCGTTTCTGTCGCGGGTGCTTTTGGGACCTCGGCACTACTGTTCAGCAATGAGAGAGACTCGGTCTACATTCGACTGCACAAGACGTTCTTGGTTGCAATCGTTCTCCTCTTGATCCCGAGAAACGACGCTCTGGACCAGCTTTTCAAAACGGCAGCTGCCAGTCTGACAACAATTATCAATCTTCTGGCTACGTGGTTTGTCTTCTTCCTGGTGTTTGCTATTGCATTCACTCAAACGTTCAGCCTCACGCGTTTCGGGGGCGACGAAGAAGCCAACATTAATTTCAGGACCGTGCCGAAAGCCCTTATCCTTCTCTTCAGGATGAGCTGTGGCGAGGGCTGGAATCAAGTGATGGAAGACTACGCAAATATCGAACCACCGTTCTGTGTTGAGAACGAAGAGTTCTTCGACAGTGATTGCGGTAGTTTGGCTTGGGCCAGAGGGCTGTTCATTGCATGGAACTTGATCAGCATGTACATCTTCGTGAATTTGTTCATCTCTCTTATCTATGAGAGTTTCTCCTACGTCTACCAGCGGTCCAGCGGGCTGGCCAGCCTTGACCGTCACGAGATCCGACGGTTCAAGGAGGCATGGCGCAGCGTTGATCCAGCAGGCACCGGGTTCATCAGCAAGGAAGCATTCCCGAAATTACTGGCAGAGCTCTCTGGGGTTTTTGAGATGCGGATCTACAACTCGGAAGACTCTGTTCGCCAGATTCTAGAAGACGTTCGCGCCGAAGCCCCGCGAGCAAGACATGCCTCGATAGCTTCGACAAGTGCGCTGTCGACAGGCGTTGATATTAAGAGGCTGAATGAACGGCTGAATATGATCGATATACAGGGCGTCCGCCAGCGTCGCCGACGATTCAATATCTTTTTCGAGGAGGTGATGGTGTCGGCGGACCCAGATAAGGGGATTTCATTTACGACCGTCTTGATGATTTTAGCTCATTACAATATCATCAGTGACAGTAAGAGTCTGAGACTGGAGGAGTTCTTGCGACGTCGTGCGCGTCTGCAACGCGTGGAGGAGGAAGTCCGAAGAAGAGTCGTCCTAGGCTTCTTCGATACATTGTAAGCCGCTGCACTCACCGAGTCAATCAACCAGCTTGCTAACATGTCTACAGGTTCTGGGTGAGGAAGTTCAAGCGCCATCTTGATAAGAAGAGAGCCGGACGTATGACCGCTATTCCGCAACTCGACGTGCCCGACATCTTCGTTGAGGATGATGATGCACATCAGCGGACGCCGCAGCGTGCTACAATCGCCACAACTCCTCGCTCGCGGGCTGCTACAACATCTGTAGATTTCCTGGCTGCACCAGATGCAATGCGACCACAGCACCACAGCTGGAACTCGAGCACCGACATCGCAAGCTTCGATGATGGTTACACTCATCCTTTGAGTCTTCCCAGGACTTCACCTTCTATGCCCGGGCACCGCTCAGGGGAATCTGCCTTCAGCTTTGAGCTACAAGACCCCGGGCCATCATCCGGCCAGAGCAGTCGGCGAGGCAGCTCAGTCAGCCCAGCCCAAGTTGGAGAACTACTCGACGACTCGGTCTGGGTTGAGAGTATCCGTCGCAGTGCCACCATCCGCAAATCTGTCAGAAAATCCGATTGGACGCAGTAGAGTTGATCGGACTGCGGCGCCACTGGATACGCGCCACCAAACAAAAAAAAAATTTCATTCATTGTCCAAAAAAGCTAACGCGATGATGAGGAGGGTTACGACCAACGACCTCGAATGGTCTTATGTACGAGGTGTCTCATGACATTTTAGATGTTGCGCCGACAGTGATGAGGTTGGCAAGTCGAGAAGCATCGCAGGAAAAGGCTTCAACGACATTAGATGAACGGGGTCTGAGAAAGGGGGCGGTGGCCCAACGGCGTTTCCGGCATTGAGCGGCGCATATGCTTTTATTTTTGGCCTGCAACAAGAGTTTCTTCCAGCGATCAATCATGTTATTCTATTCTAGATCTGTTGTTGGATGATGAGGAGCGAGCAGGCGAGTACCAGCGAATACCAGCGACGGCGTGTGAAGATTTCAGCTAGAGAGGAGGCGAGAAGCTCTTTGTGCATATAGATATATCCCTACGAATGATGCATATAGCCTACCCTTAATCCCGATACACCAAATACAAGCAAGTTTTAAGATCGACTGAGGGATGCAAGGCTTTGACAGGTGCTTAATAAGGGTTCAATGGTCAGTTGCCGGCCGGTACGCATGAAATGCACCCGCTCTCGGCAACTATATGGACCCGACTTGAGCATAGCCCCAGGGGTATAACGATACCGTGGAGCCTCCGCACCAATGCCCATGCCAATGCACTGGGGACCGGACGCGCAAGCTCCACGAAGCATTGGACGCGGCAGTCTGGCGGCTTCGTCAAGCTGGCAAACGATGACAGGACCTTCCTGTCTAGGGGTATGTCATGGACGAAGCGGAGAGCAATGAGACACAGGATGTAAGTTAAATCGTCTGCATGGCACTATCGACGCGGCGAAGCCCGTCAAGCAGCACTTGGGAACCATCTGCTGCTTTCTCTGGAACACCGGGCCCTAGACAGGGTGGCGATTCCTAAAGATACATACATAGGACGAATCAAGGGCTGGGGGAGCAACGGTGATCATGTTTGATCGACTACCGCAAGGCAGAAAAGGGGTCTCCCGCTTTTGCAAGCATCTCTGAACATGTACTGTGGATGCATTGTTTTGGCCGCTTGAGACGGCCGGCCTGGTTCGACTGCGAAATGTGGCATCACACTTTTTTTTTGCCCCCAGGAGGCTTGACTCGGTTTCTGTTCCTGCGTCTCTGGCGTTCACGATGATGTAGATGATCGATTTAACTAGCCAGGCCAGGTAGACGGCAGGCCGGCAGCGCTAATCAGGTGGATTCGCAAAAATAGCGCCTTTGTCCCTTTCCTATCCCCTCGCACTATATTCGGGACGGTGGGCTGTGGCTTGTCAGATAACGACAGCGTTGACGAGTCGGCCTTTTTAATGTCTGCAAGCGTAACCGAGATTTCCCAAGCAATTGCGTGAGCAACGATGGATGATCGCTCCTCTCGGTATGCACAACGTCGTGGCTTTACTTATCAATCATGCACACAGAAGTCGACAACCCCTTTGCCAAAAGCCAAGGGGGCTTCTCAACCTTGAAAGCTCTGCCTCGCGGGATGCAGATACAGCGGCAACCAACTGTGTAGAACGTAGCCTTGCAGGGGGCCACGACGCCTCGCCTGCAGATGCGAGAATGTCATACTATGGTATTGCTGAATTGCGTCAATAGTGCTATGCAGACAAATTTTGCGGCGCTGTTGCTTTTCACGTGCTGGCTTTGGCGACTAATACACCAACTACCGGTAGCTAACACAGCCAGTCGGACGCTGGCAGGCATTTCAAGTGAATCTGTACTCTACAGTATGGTTCTGAAAGGGCTTGCTCGGCTGAAGTATTGGACATCAGGAGCCAAGCAGCGAGAAACAAATTGAAAGATTTCAGGTCCTGCTCAATCCTGTTCTTCCAGAAGCATTCCACCGCCGACGCGACCTCGATCGAGGCCGTCGCCTCCAGTATATTGGGGAGGCCCTGAAACGATGCGGATGGGCTGTGCGGGTCTCGCGTTACCCCTGCGCATCCCAGTCTTCTGACAGTTTCTGACTTGAAATCACCCCCGGCAACACACCCGAAATCCCTGATCCCGGCCGGCGATCACACAGCAGCCCACGCCGCCTTGCCCCTTCGGGTCACTCTCGTCGACAGCACACCACGAACTGCTGACTTGCTGAGGATTTTCTCAAACGCGAACCCCATCGACGTCCTGCGTTCGACCTCGTCCGTACCGTGGCAGCACTTGCAGCTGCTGCTGCAGCTCTCACACGTCCCCTCCGTGACTGTGTCCTCGTTCTCAGGTGCCACGACGGCCAAGGTCTCTTTGCTACAGGTTTGATGCGAGACACCACTGGTGCTGCTGGGGATGAGCCTGTTTCACAACCTCATTGATGACCCGAAACATTCCCATTCTGTCCGACTCGTGAGTTCACAGAGGCTTGTGATCATCTCCACAGCGTCGTCGTCTCTACTCCCGGGGGCTTTGCGCTACTGCACGTTCGTTGCTTTGGGGATTGCTCACCACCGGCAACCCGTCCTTCCATTGAGCTAGCCACCGTACTCTGTGTAATGTGTGTTCCATGCCTGCAGCAGTAGAGCCCTGCTTGGCAAAACTCTGCTGCAGCCTGCGCCAGAGCTTCTCCTGTCACGGTCAAAGAGCCCGTCAGCCACAGCTGGCATTGATGAACGATATGCTGTACGTATGCGCATGAACCCGTGTATGATCCACACCCCTGGAGCCGGAGATCTGTCTGCTTTTACCTCAGTATCAGCCATCCCCTGCTCCCTTGGATGCGACTATCGCCCCGTACAGCCCCAGCACATTCTTTGATCTGGCACTATCGGTCCATGGTTCTATTTCCAGTGAACTAGTCCCTGTCCCTGTCATCTGCTTCGAGATACTTAAGTGTTCGGGTCTCGGTCACACTCAGATGTTTCTTCTCCTCAGACTCTCTGTGTAGCGTCCAGCTCCCAACGCCCTCTCACACTCTCTCTCTTCCAGCCGACCATCTTCAAGGTGTCTTTGACGACCTGTCGATCGTGCTTCCTGTGATCTTACTTTGATAGATCCGTCCTATCTTTTGCAAGACCAACTCGAATCCTCGCCATTCGCTTCGTTCAATTCGTGCAATACAGGCTGAGCCTTTTTACCACTTTAATTATACCCATTCCTCTGGTATCAGGACTGTCTGTCACCCGGCACCCTCCCCGACAACCAGCTTCTTGGCGATCAATTTCTCGATCACAGCTCAAGTCTTTTGACCCTTAACGACCATCTCGTCTGCACATCTTTGAAGCCTCATCTACCGTCAACTCAGCCAAGATGCAGAACTCTCGATTCCACGCTATCCGCTCCCGCTTCTCGCCTACCGGCATCCGCACATCCTTCCGCCGGGCATCCTCAGCCTCGTCAAGGAGCACCACCTCGCGGAACTCATTTGCATCCAACGGCTCGTCGCCTGTAGAGACTATCAACAGCGTCCTCTCGCGCCAGCCGTCGTTCATGGAGATGCAGGAGGAGAAGAGGAGTTTCGGACCGGAGCTCAACATCCTCGAGCCCAGGCCCGTTGTCTACTGGGGCGGTCTTGAGGAGCGCATCGGATCTTTCTAAGCCCGGGTCGCATCAACAACGGAAAAGGCACAGCAGTATACGCTGTCCCATATTCCGACCTTCAGTCCCACCTTGACTTCCCCAAGGTACGGGGCGTTGATATATTATATTCGACCCATGCCATCCGGCATGGACAGCCCAATGGGCTATTTATACCTGCGCTTAGATTGACACGGAGGGCCCTGGACTGGTTCACTCACGACTGGATGCGGGCAACGACGTGACGGGATGTATTGGGACATTTTCTGAACGGCCCTGGCATTTGCTAGGCTGGTATTGAAGGCTTTCGACATGTGTATGACAGGACGGAATACGACATAGGCTCGGAACGGTCTTTGGCGCTACAGGGAGTTCTCGCTGCTGAAAGATGCAGGCTCGGGACTGACTTTTTAGATATCACTTGGGTTCGTTGCGGACAAAAATGAAAAACCATCGAATGGCTGCCAACAGCGCTGTTCACCTCTACACCTTTTTCTCCCCAAACCAGTCTTCGCTCTGCTGCGACACTGTCTCGTTCGCCATGTCAAATCGTGCGTCCTCGTTGCTTGCCCGGCCAGTCCTGTGATGGTTCTTAGCCCGGATAGTGCCGCCCCTCGCGCGGCCCGCTCACTATCACGCCGGCCGAACTCTGTCAAACATGAAACACAGCCAGCTAGTGTTAGTCAGTTCCTTCGAGGCTCCCTTAGCACCCGATCTCAAGTGGGTCGGCCGGCATTGAGTCGTGCCCATTCAATGTTCATCCCCAAGTTGACTTGGTCGACCTACGACTCGGTTCTAGAACATGTGGATTGTAAACGTCCACGTGATTGTTAAAGGGCGTGTAACGTATCCTCGTGGGGCATGATGAGCCCAAGACGTGCTGGATTCGACCTCTACGGTCGAGACTGGGTCGGCCGTTCAAGCGCTGAATCCTGCGAGTGTGCTTGTGCGACAATTATACAGTATGACTAGCTGTCAGGGGGACGCTGTATTCTTGATTGATCGTACAACAGCGATGAGAGTAGCTCGGGGTCCGAATACCTTCTTGCTGTGACTCACGTATTGGGCTTCTTGTATAACGTCTCTGGAGCAAAAATATGGTATACCTACAGGCGGAGGCTTTGATGTCTGGAAACTTTTGGTCGTTAATATCGACATTTTTATCTGACCTAGGGTGTCTTCTTGACTCTGTATACATGTCTTCTCTCTTTACTCGTTCAGAGCACTCCTTGTGTGGGTCATACTAGGTTGTCACAGTGTACATATAGGACACTGACCTTTCAATATGTAACCCTTGAATGCTGTTCGCTTGATAATAGTCTGCTATCACCTAAGTACCTGCACGATCAGATAAAAGTTCGTTCGTTTCACATCACAGGAAAGCATATCTAATGGCGGCCGAGCTCACCGTGCGGCGACTGGGCTCGAACTGACAAACCCAGAAGATAGATGAATTTAGAAAGATGAACATAAAGAATGCCGACAATAGACGTTTCTCGGTAGCGGAAGTCGGTACACTCTTTCGTAGTAGCTCTGGCCAACTCTGAACTAACGGAACTCAGTCCGTAACAAGGTCTTGCGGGAATCGAGCGGGTGGTATCAGAGAGCAAAAGGAGCAATCCAATATAGAAAATCGAGCTGGAGAGTAGCAGGCTCATATTGTACATAATTCAATGTCTCTTGTGGTACGGGTAGCAGAAGGCTCATATTACGTGGTATATACCTGTTAGGATTGTTAACCTCGCTCGGATTACCAGACTCTTCACAGGGGCATGGGGATGGATGATGGGTATGCCTGAAACAGATGGCAGACTACGACAAAGCGAAAATAATAGTGTGTAACGGCCAGTGGCGACGAGTAATATAGATGCAAAAAACCAAGACAAAGACTCACGATGATTTAATGTTCAGATAGACAATAGGGCTGTCTCCATGCAACGAATCACCCCAGCACTGCACCAGAGGGTCTGGAAACACATAAATAGATGGCCTGAGTCCCTTTTAAAGATTTGGGGCATCTCTTCTCGGCCTCTCTTACTCGCAATAGCACCGTAACTGGCATCTCATCACATTACGCACAGGAAATAGCCACAATGCAGAACTCCACCACACATCAGATGACTTCATACCTGAAGCCTCTATGTGAGGCTCAAGACACTCCCAGCCATCTCGAGTATCCAACTCATTCTGATCCGGGTCGCCGCCATCGCCAACGTGGCTCGCAGACATCTTGCGGTGAGTTATCAACCTCATCAACCGAACAAGAGGACTATGAACAGGGCCAAGAGCAAGAAAACGACGGAGACGAGGTTATTTCGTCTATGCCAGATGACATCCCCCCTGAGGATGCCGACATATTTGAGGATCCTCCGAATTGGTACGGTCCTCCGGCGGACTGGGTGCCGTTCGAGGAGGACGAGCTGCAGAGCCGCTCGTATGCCTAACTCTGAACCAGGTTGACCCTCCTCCCCTAGTCTTGCTCTCTATGAGTCTGCATAGTTCGATGCAAGCTTGATTACAGGCTTATTTTGTGCAAATAGCCTCTCCGAAACTAAGGATGATCTAACGATGGGCTGCATCGCCTGCGGAATGGTATTAGAATTGACTAAGGACGGATTCGGGGGCCTCCCGGATAGATAGTTAAGCACATTACGTTAATAATGAGACGCCTTGCTGTTTTGACGGACAAGATCTTGTAATCTGGAAGACACTTTCTTTTCAAGACACATTTGCTTTGGTAATGATCGTGGTTGATTAGGGACACGTGTATACATGTTAAACAAGTGGTTTCCGTAACTTAAGTATCTGCCATGTTAGATTCCCTGTATAGAATTACCATTGCCAGTAAGGCAGTGGTAGCAGTTCAACCCTTCATTGCGCGCATTCCAAACAAGCCTCCGAGGAATGCGGGACACCGGCCACCTTGGATATCCGAAATCCAGCGCCTTCTTGGGTTGGCTATCGCTCCGTTAACCACCGGTGTTACGGCACCACGGGTGGGATTGAGACTGTTGCAAATCTTGTAGTATTGCAAGAAGACTACAGCTGGGAGAGAGAGGAAAGAAGAGCTCCCTCCACAACTATGGCGTTTAGGGTGGACCATCCCTGGCCCCCCACCACAGCAACCACCTGCACTAGCCAGTCCGCAACACAAAGCCTATGTTATTTAACAAAGGCTTAATAGTACAAAGAGTGGTCCTGACTGTCTTTATTAGCTATATTAGCATCAAAGGCATGGTTACTTCAGTTACAAAGACTAAAAAAGTATATAAGCAGCTCCCATATCGAGTTGACATCAAGCGGTCAAACGTGCGTCGACAACGTAAACCAAACCCTCATCAACATCCAATCTTACTCTTAAAAGTCGGTTCAAAGATACTAAGAAAGCATTCGTCCTTTGCAACGCGAATCTTAGTGATTCATTACAAGAACCCGATTACCACGAAAAATTGAACTCATGTCGTCAGAAAGCTTAATTGGTGTAAGCCAAAAGAGGGATATACGAAATACGACTTTAGCGTCTTCCTCGTATACAGACACAAGTGAGATTCAAAGTAGAGCTGAATGTTATCCCACCATATGCGGCCCTGGTGCCGTCAACGATGACCAAACTGGTGTCCATATTAAGGAACCGGATCAGCCAATAACGCAATTAGCGCAAGACCAGAAGTCACTCGAGGAGCTTTCAAAAGACGACTTCGTCAGCCCTTTAATGGGGACACTGACAGAGAGTGAGGATGAATCTCATACCCATCGCCACCAACTACCTGAGGAACGCAAACCCAACCGTTGTCACCGGCGCGCGAAAGGGTCCAGTTCAGGGCGCTCTGAGATGCTAGACATCATCAAGGGCCCCCCGCAAGGCGTCTAAAGGGTGAGATAAGATACGGGTGTATTCAGGCCCTAATATTGGAGTGAGAGTCTCGGAATGCAATTACTACCATCGCCTGGGTAACTACAAAGCCGATTAAGGTGCTTTGGTTTTTAGGGGGAGATTGATGTGGAAGAGGTTGGTGGATGGCAAAATAGGGTAGACCACGTATAATTGAGTTACACTCGCTCCAAAGCTGTGCTCTCTTGTGTTATAAATCTGGTCCGTGTCATTCCTTATTTTTTCACCTAGCTACATGCTCCTATAAAGTTAAAGTGACATGCTCATCCTCCGGTATCTAGCTATATAGGCGTGTAGTATTAATGCCGATTTGTGTCAGCTGATTGCCATCGAGCCCTCCGCCTCCACAGTAGCAGACACGAAAACGAAATCTTTGTTCAATTATAAGCCCGCGTTCTTCTCGAATGAATGTAACATGCAGTTATGTGTCAGCCTCACCTGAATCCCGGCATCAGCCCACACCATGAACAGTCATTATTGGATTATGCGTACACTTGTGCAAGAGCTGGAACATGAAGTAGAAATCTTGGATGTTGTGGCCAACTTGGACTTTGTCTCTTTTTCGTGGCTCTATTCTATGGTTGGTTGATGACGTATCATCACATGTTTTTGTTTTGTGTCAACCAGACATCACATCACGGTCATTCCCCCCTCCCATCATGGTCATCAAATCAGGTTTCGTATCTCTCGGATCGTTCATCATGCAATGAGTGAGATATCACGCCTCACCAATACCCCATCGAATCGCGCCAACACCTTACAACTTCTGCATGGCAACAATATCGGTGGACTGGACGTAGTCCTCGAAGTCCTGGATCTGCTCCTGGAGCTCGTCGGTGGAGACCTTCTCGTCCTCGACGACCAAGTTGATCTGGAGCTTCTTGATACCGAAACCGACGGCGACCAGCTTGGAGCCACCCCAGACCAAACCCTCCTTCTCAATACCGCGCACAGCGGCCTCAAGGGCCACCATGTCAGTCTCGTCATCTATTCAAGTCTGTTAGTTCTGGAGCCTGTGAAGTCGCAAGTGGTGAGCAATAAATGAACCTACCCCAGGGCTTGACGTCCATGGTGACAATGGACTTGGCAACGGGCTTGGGCTTGGCGGCCTTCTTGTCCCTGTATGCCTTCAGGCGCTCCTCACGGGCCTTGACGGCCTCGGCGTCCTCCTCCTCGGAGTCGCTGTCGAAGAGACCCTCGGCATCGTCCTCGTCCTCGTCCTTGGCCGGTGCCTTGGCGGGGTTCAGGGTAGCCTCAGCCTTGTCAGGGCCGTAGGCGGTGTAGGGCTTAGAGGCATCGCCGGAGAGAGTGGCGAACTCATCCTCGAAGGTGGCAATGTGCTTGTACCATCTTGCGGCGTGGGGGTACTTGGCGGCGTCAGGGGACGACTTGAGGGCCTTGAAAGTAGCAACGTCGGCCTGGGTGGGAGCGTAGCTAGATGAAACGGTCAGCGCAAAGTCGCGAGAGAGAGAGAGAGACTGAGCAGGCAAGACGGTTTGAAGGGGGGTTTTTGAATCAGAGTTGCACAGAGTGCTATTGTACTGTCGCCATGTGCAGGGTCTTAAGCTGCTCGGAAACACGGACCAATTGTTCTCATCATGGAAAGAAACCAGTAGAAGGTTGGGCTTTGTATGGGGTTGGGGCAGGGGGCGTAGGCACGAAGATTGCACCGCGGCACCAAGAGCAGATGGCAAGTCATACTCGAGAAGGGTGACGGCGCCCGTGTTCCTACTATCATGGAGGAGGAGGAGACGAGAGGAGGTAGAGGCAGAGGCAGAGGCACTTACGCAGGCGCGGCGATGATGTAGGAGCGAGTCTCGAGCCAGCTGTTCAGCACGGCGAGGCCCTTGAGAGGAGTCAGTCGAGGATTGCCCAAGGAAAGGAAGAGAAAGCAAGGCGTTGCGGGCGAGGCAGGGCCTTTCTTAAGTACGTACGCCGTCAGTGAGGACATCGAGGAAACCCATGGCTGCGGTGAGGATGTGGGAAATGAGGAAGAAAAGTTTTTGGGCAGGGTATCGAGATTAGCAGGTATGAATGGGAAGAAGAGAGTCCGTGGGACACGGTGTTGACGGTCGACCTTTTCTGTTGGCGGGGTATTTTTCAAATGAGGACGGCCCAGGTTCAAATTTTTGAGCACAGAGCGGCCAAAGAGACCCTAGGAAAATGAAAATGGAAATGGAAATGGGGGGGGCGCGACGGCGCCTTGGGCCGCTCGAGCCATTTCAGGCCAGTCAGAGGGGGGGAGAGTCACGCCGAAGGGGTGGTACCGCCTCCGCTGGAGCTGGCGGGCGGGCTGGCTAGCTGGCTGGCTGGCTGGATGGGGCCCAGAGAGGAGGGGGGAAAGGTGAAGAGAGTGTGAAGAAAATTAAACAGGTGATTGGGCGATTGGGCACCATTCTCTCGCTGAGGTCGGGCTTCCGTCTCTGCTCTCCTGCTCTCCTGCTCTCAGCGGGTCCCTCAAGTGGCGTCCGCTGCTGGCTCCAACAAGCCACGGCTAAGTCAAGCTACCAGCCACACCACCTCTAGCTGCTTTGGGGCTACGGGCTGCATACAGCACACTGGAGCTTGCCCGATAAGATAAGACCTTCCTTTCTGGCGATGACCTCAGTCGCGTATTCTGGAAGAGGCTCGAAGCATCACTAGACTGCTCGAACCCGGTAGGATCCCCGCGACCTCCCATTAGTCTCTGGCCGTGGATACTTGAAACCCCTAGGTTTGAACACTCTCCTATTTCTCCTCTCTCTCCTTTTGCGATGCTTCGCAGACCCCAGAGAAGTCTCCAAGTAACTTCTGATTGATTCATCGCTCCATCCCGTCCTACATCATGTTCACCCGGAGGCAACTCCTCGCCTCTTCGCGCCGGGTCGCCGATGCTTCCTCTCGAAGCATTGCGCGTTTGAATACCCGGCCCTCCACATTCTCCAGAGCAGCGTTGCTCGGTTCGACAAAGCTTGTGTCACAAACAACCCTACCGACAACTCCGACAAGGTCGTATGCGAACGGTAGACCACATCCTCCCGGAGGCACCCACCGCATGAACCTCGGCGGCGAGCCTGAGAAGCCGGCTTTGGAACAGTTCGGTATCGACCTCACCGCCAAAGCCAAGGACGGCAAGCTTGATCCCGTCATTGGCCGAGACGCCGAGATCCAGCGCACAATCCAGGTCTTGTCGCGGAGGACCAAGAACAACCCCGTCCTGATCGGAAATGCTGGCACCGGCAAGACTGCCGTCCTCGAGGGCCTGGCATTGCGCATCGTGCGAGGCGACGTTCCGGAGAGCATCAAGAACAAGAGGGTCGTCTCCCTCGACCTCGGCTCGCTGATTGCTGGCGCAAAGTTCAGGGGGGATTTCGAAGAACGCCTAAAGAAGGTCTTGACCGAGGTGCAGCAAGCTCATGGCGAGGTCATCCTCTTCATCGACGAGCTGCATACCCTGCTGGGCTTGGGCAAGGCCGAAGGCTCCATCGACGCGTCCAATCTTCTCAAGCCTGCCTTGTCCAGAGGAGAGCTCCAGTGCTGTGGTGCCACGACCCTTGCCGAATACCGCCTGATTGAGAAGGATGTTGCCCTGGCGAGGCGTTTCCAGCCCATCCTGGTCAACGAGCCCACGGTCGAGGACACCATCAGTATCCTCCGAGGTATCAAGGACAAGTATGAGGTCCACCATGGAGTCCGCATCACCGACGGCGCGCTTGTGGCTGCTGCGACCTACTCAAACAGGTACATCACCGACCGCTTTCTCCCCGACAAGGCCATCGACCTGATGGATGAGGCTGCAAGCTCTCTTAGGCTGCAGCAAGAAAGCAAACCCGAGGACATCATGCGGCTGGATCAGAAGATCATGACCATCCAGATTGAGCTGGAGAGTTTAAGAAAAGAGAAGGACGTGGCCAGTCGCGAGCGTCGCGAGAAGCTCGAGGCGGACCTGAAGAGATTGGAAGACGAGCAAAAGACCCTCTCGGAGCGATGGGAGAAGGAACGGGGGGAAATCGACGCCCTCAAGAAGGTCCAGGAGGATCTTGACAAGGCACGTGTTGAGCTCGACCAAGCACAGAGAGAGGGCAACTTTGGCCGCGCTTCCGAGCTGCGGTTTGGCGTCATTCCCGGCTTGGAACAGAAACTACCCAAAGAGGGAGAGGAAACCACGGCTACCAACGGCGAAGGGACCTTGATTCACGACTCCGTCACGGCCGATGACATCGCCAATGTCGTTTCGAGAATTACCGGCATTCCTGTCACAAAACTTACATCGGGCCATATTGAGAAACTGATCCATATGGAAGACAAGCTGCGCGAATCTGTCCGAGGCCAGGATGAAGCCCTGAAGGCTGTTGCCGATGCTGTCCGCATGCAGCGAGCTGGGTTGAGCGGTGACAATCGCCCTCTCGCATCATTCTTCTTCCTTGGCCCCACGGGTGTCGGTAAGACTGAACTTTGTAAGAAGCTGGCCAACTTCCTTTTCTCGACCGAGCAAGCTGTGGTTCGTTTCGACATGAGTGAGTTTCAAGAGAAGCACACCATATCAAGACTCATCGGCGCGCCTTCTGGCTACGTCGGCTATGACGATGCAGGCCAACTCACGGAAGCCGTCAGGCGAAAGCCTTACGCCGTCCTTCTCTTTGACGAGTTCGAGAAGGCACACCGAGATATCTCAGCCCTGCTTCTACAGGTACTTGACGAAGGTTACCTTACCGATGCGCAAGGCCACAAGGTGGACTTCCGCAACACCATAATCGTGCTCACGTCCAACCTGGGTGCCGACATTCTGGTGGGCGCCAATCCCTCCATCCCGTACACAGAGACACCAGACGGCGAGATCGATCCCGACGTGCGCAAAGCCGTCATGGACGTCGTTGCGGCAAACTACCCTCCAGAGTTCTTGAACCGCATCGATTCCTTCATCGTCTTCAAGCGGCTCGCGTTGTCGGCCCTGAGGGACATCGTGGATATCAGGCTGAAGGAGCTCCAAGCCCGGCTCGATGACCGTCGCATCACGCTTGATGTCGATGGCAAAGTGCGCGACTGGCTTGCGGAGCGCGGGTACGACCCCAAGTTCGGCGCGAGGCCCCTGAACCGTCTGATCACGACCGAGATCGGTAACGGGCTTGCGGACAAGATCATTCGTGGGCAGATCAAGCGTGGTGATAAAGCCGGTGTGAGGATCAAGGAAGACAACTCGGGACTTGAAGTGTTTTTGGAAGAGTCTGCGTCTGCATAAAATGAATTCACTAACGGGCGTTTTGTATCAAAAAGTATACTGCATTGGGGGAGTTTTCAAAGAACGGACTTAGGCTTGGGCCGTGGGTGAAAGGCGTTCATCGGATACGAAATGTATGACAATGTATAAAAGTGCGTTAAATTGTATATAAGAGACGCCGCTCACTTAGATATCAGCCGAAGGCGTTAAAACTGTATATCATAATCTCCACCCTGCCTAGAGTATCCTATGATCACACACATAGATAGCTAGTGAAAACATGGTCTGAAATTCGATGTCTTGCATGTTGATGCATGATATCTGTTTTACTGTTGGTACGATGACTTATTACCAGAGTTGGCAATGCTTCTCACATACTACTAGCCTAGAAGTGAGGCAATGTTCGCAGACCCTGACTCTTACTGGGTCGTTTTGGTCTCGTTACCGTATTGACAAGTATGGAACTCAACTTGTTCACACTACCAAGCTAGGTTATATAGCCTAGACTCAAGCTCCTCTTTACAGTAGCCCTCAACTTTGCCTCCTCAGAGAAAGAGTTTCCATGTGCGTACAAGCCTAGAGACCCCGCCTTTATTGTCCCTGGCCCTCTGAGCATCAAGAAGCCCTTATGGTATGACACCATAGTCATTTCCCACCACAGAACACTCGCTACAGGAGAAGTGAAAGGAAAGGAATAGTGCTGATCAAAATATGAAGGCTTCCGTTTCGCAGATAGTGAATCAGCACCGCATTCCACGCCGAAAGGAGTAGCCACACCCGAGCCAGCATAAACGCATAGGCGGCAGACCGGCTCCTCCTCGTCAAGGGACGAACCAATCTACCCACAGGCCCTCGGAAGCTCGAACGGCTTTCTGTGTGGACTAGATATGGCACTAGCGCCAGCAGTACCAAAGCCGACAGCCTACAGGTACGCCCTTCCTCTGCGAGAAAGTAGCGGCAGCCAGGAAGGACTGTTTCGTTGGGGAAGGTGGGAAAAATGCGAAAAGTGGTCGTACTGGAACATCCGAATGTCCAGAGTAGGAGTGATTCGATATCGGTACATGCCGCACCGACCATGTCCAGGACATAGATGCTCGCGTTCAGAAGACTGACGCCGAGTGTTAGGAACGCCTTTTCCTGGTTGTTTGGTAGGAGAAGAGAGAACGGCTTCTACTGGCGGATCAAAGGGCAAGGTCTTGATTTAACGCGTTGTGTGGCGGGCGCTAGGTTTGCGGTTGGTTGTGAGCGGATTAAAATCCGCTATATGGTTGCTGCGTTGGGGGCTCTTGTACCAGTCTCACCGCAGAACCGACCCTAGGGCAGGCGTTGCGATACTGGAATGACTTTCTACTCCGTGGGTGACTTGAGTCGTCGAGAACTTTACGCCAGAAGCAACACTGTAGCTGTTGAGGTTGGGTTAGGTTAGGCTGGCGTCTACTCCGTGGTGTAGTCCGGTTGTACAAGACTTTGAAGCTAAATAGAACAAGCGAACTCTGCAAGTCAAGACCTGGTAAAAAGATAGGAACACTTTCCCCAGCGAGATCCCTCACGGCAGCCGTCCACGGATGCAATCGATCGTGGTCGGACACTGGTGGTTGCCGGTTGGGATCATCGGGAGCAATATCTGGACAACGGAAGAACGTACGCGCTCAAACAAGCTGGATACAGGGCGAGCATTTATGTTTAGTTTTGCTTTGTTTTTGGTTCTTCCCGTACTAGTCAAGCAACTTCTTGGATCGGAATTGCCAGAAAGTCGCTTTCATGGGCGCAAACGCTACCGCCCTATTAGGGAAGCTTATTATGGGTATCCGGATGCGGGTTTTGGAAGGTTACTGTCCCCGGAGGCCAGCACTGCACGGAGGAATATCTATCGCATAGTGATGTGTCAAGGCCTATATAAAGGACAAAGCTGCACCTCGCCCGATTAGGTGGTCAAGCAATTATAACTGGAAGACATGTCATACGTTGCCAAGGCAGCCCGCTCTTGTTACCCAGAAACCTGCTTGGCTTGCTCGAAACCATCTCTCCTGTATCTCACTCTCTCTCTTCTTTGTAGTGTGACGAGCTCAGACCTTCTAGATGTTCAAAGGCATTTGAATTATTACCACCGTCACATTGTGGTTCTGGGACAGCGTCTGGAGTGCATCCGGCTGTCGGGCCTCTGTTATATGCTTTCGATCATTGGCAATAAAAGTAAAATCCACTGGTGGCGGTGTTTCTTCACATATGTACCGGAATGAATCCCGTGGATTGGCAGCATATTTGGTCTTGCAACGCCAGCTTTAGAAGAACATGTTCGCTGCAAGAAAAGAACTGTTGAAAGAAATCAGCAGAAGGGACTCATTGAAACAAATACAACTTGCATACAATTAGCTGTCATACTTTTATCCTCACGTGAGATCTAACTACACCAAGCTGCTCAATCTATTGAATCAAACTCACCGTTGCGCATACTTACTCTGTAGATCTTGCTTTATTCCTCTTGCCTGACCGGTAAACGGCACCGGCGAACCCAATCGGATCATATCTGAGAATATCCGCAACCCCGCTTACTTACCGCTTTTTTTTGTACCCTTCCTCCCTCGTCGAGGCTTACCTTTCCGTGATGCGCCAGAGTAGGACATTACATCCCGTTCATCCTTGGGGGACGTCTTCGTGAGGACGTGGGCACGTGTAGCCCCCGAGGCCATGAGGGTGCACGAGCCGATGCGTTGGAGGACGACGGGGGCTTGTTTTTCCTCAGCTTCGAGCTTCGCCTTGAGGCGGGTCTGGGCAATGGTGCTGAACTTCTTCTTGCTGGTGGCGGGCGACATGGTTTCTGGTGATCTACCTAGGCGTTGGACATATCTGGAAGGAAGTCAGTCACGGGTTGTGGGACTTGGATGTAGAGTCAGTATAATGTCCGTCGCGGGGGAAGGCAAGCCCCTATAAAGACCGATGCTTGACGCGCGTGCTCAACCAGCTTGACATTCAACAAGGACGTTGTTTTCTGTACGGCCTTGTCTCTTGGCTTGGACTCTACAATGCCAATTTAGGGTGTATAAAGGACCTGTAACGAAGTCGCAAACCTGACTTTGCCATGATGGTCTTTGTTGCACGACATGATACCATTAAACCCGATTGCCACACTCACACCCCATAATCCAATGTGTGACAACGGCATCTACTCTCTCCCTTTTTTCACATATCACGCTGTGGTGTGGTTGTGTGGTTTGTCAAGTGATCAGTCTGCCCGAATAAAGGATCCAAGTCTACTAGTAGTATTACCGTATAGGCTGCCAAGCCTGGCATGAAGATCCATGTTCTTTTAGTGCCTTTTGAGGACCCTTGTCTCAGATGAAACGGCTAACCAACGATACCCTGATGCTGTGCATGGGCTGCTGGGCCATTCTGGGGTTAGTGGCTGCGACGGCGCCCGCTAAGGCTGTCAGGGCCAGCCTTTCAATTCCGGACAGAACGAACATGTGCGCCGTCGAAGGGTGCCCAGAAGGGACCCTGGGGACCTGGCAAGACTGGTCCAAGATTGTCCAGGTGCAATTGCTGGAGAAGTCTCCGGGGACGAAGCCTCCAAAGTCTGGCAGTCTTTGCTGTCCCTATTCCGATGGTGTCCTGGACGAAACGCACATGGAGGACAGTGAAGAGCTATGACACGCCGCGGATCTTGGGATCAGCGCCACGATAGCGTTGATTGGAACCATCGCGGGGCAGCGAACCCCTCATATCTTGTCGCATTCTTGGGTACATTCCTTAGTCATACTGTAGAGCGGTCGACAATCTGGACCGTCGAGCAGTCTTGTTGATGGGAGATGTAACTGCATGAGGATTTCATCCGAAGTCACTCTGTACCTAGTTATGTAGGCCTCCTCCGCGTGAGAGCTGCAGGTCGATTGGGGAGGTGGAGCAGCCGGGCGTCCCCAGTCGTCGGCGCATGTGCTATGGTACATAGTTCGCTGCAGGTTCGATGCATGAATTGCAATCTGCACTCTCACACCCATCCACAGTAGCTTCGTGGTCGAACGCGTCCCGGCGCGTCGCTGTTTGACCACCAGAGGATGCAGCCATTCGCTGGGGGGACACAACGCGGAGGATGACTGTCGGGGCTGGGTCGAATCATGACGGCCTGCATCTTGATGCAGATATGAAATAGCCGTCCATGGCATGGCTGATGTTTATTATTGTTATTATGGGAGAAGACCCCGGACTTCCCGACCGGTGCCAACGCCCACCCCCCATCCATGCCACGACCCCAGCATCCATGATCCAGGTCCCGGAGCGATCCTCTCGTGCATGGGTCCCGCCGTCTGAACAGAAAACAAAAGGCGTCCACCTCCTCCTGCCTGGTACAGGTGCTTCATTTTTTTCCCTCCCCAGGCCAGATTACCCGACGACCGTAACGTCCACGGCAGCTTCCCCTTCAATCTGCCTTCTCCCTCCGAGCCGACCTTGTCTGTCCGGGCTTCATTCACTCAGTATCTGATTTCCCTCTCTCCTCTCCCACACGCTTCCTCTACATAGGTAGTTCCGCCGCGCTGAACCGACTCGTCAATCCCGTTTGCGCTCGCCCACACCAAAAAGCCCACGCGCGCCGCGCCAACTCAAAAACCTACCTGGTCACCGCGGCTCTGTACGATCCCAGTCCCTGAGACGCTACTGTCTCCCGTGTCACCAGCATGGCCCTTCCCGACGTTTACAAGCAGTTCCTGGCTGCTCCCAACCCTTCGCTCCTCGCGAGCGACGCCGCGCTTCACTATGTCACCACCACCACGACCTTCCGAGGCGCTGCCGACATCATCAAGCACCTGAACACTCAGCAGAACCAGATCAAGAAGAAGAAGCAGGAGTTCTTGACCGTGATCGAGGGCCAGAATGCTGTCGCGATTGAAGTCCATACCGTGCTGGAGTTTGTGACCAGCGGCGGCTCCTACCTGCCCGGCCTGGACGACAACTTCTTGGCTGACCACACCGTCGACCTGCCCGTTGTAAGTCCGATCTAGCTCTTATTGTCTGTAATACACCCCTGCTCATACTGCCGTTGCATAGACGCACATCGTCACCTTCAATGCCGAAGGCAAGATCTCGCAGATGCGCCAGACCTGGGATCAGGGTTCGCTTCTCAAGCAGCTCGACATCATCGGCAAATCCGGCCGCAACTGGCCCATCCGCGACGCCAAGGACCAGATCAAGATGATCGAATCCAGCCTCAAGGCTGGCGACAATATCATCCCTGCCAAGGATGACGGAAACTCGGCTCGCGTTCGGGCCAACACGAACAATGCTATGCGCGACCCCCACGCCTCTCTGTCTCTCTTCGCTCCCCGGGAGGAAACCGAACAGCAGGCTATGGCGTCCGTGATCTCCCCCAAGGCCGGAGGAGCGCGACCGAGACAGCGGGACTTTGCCGAGATCTTGGGTGATGAGCCTGTTGGCGAGGCAGGTTCTCCAAGCGCCGGCCGTCATCGATCCGACTCCCCCAGCAAGGCAATTGCTCCGAAGATTGGTGCTGGCAAGAACTACCAGCCAAGCCGCCTGTTTGATAGGGAAGAAGATGTCCCCGATGAGCCGGAATCGCCTGGCAATGGCAACTCTCAAAAGTTCTATCGGCCAAACCCCAAGAAGTACAACCACTTCGACTTCGCAGACGGATCCGACCCACAAGATGCCCCGAGGGCAGCCGATCCGACCCCCAAGAAGACCAAGCACAGCAGCCAGTGGAACTTTGAGGACTTCACAACTCCCGCCAAGGCTCGCCCGGGCAAGACGCTCCAGAAGAGCCATCAGGATGTGCGACATTGGGGCAACGAGGACGACGTGGTGGAAGATGGGCCCAATGGCAAGCCCGCTGCCGTCAAGCCTCGCCGCGATGCCGAGGCACACTTTGAGTTCGTGGATGACGGCGAACCCCAGGTTGACCCGCGCCCAAGCCGGCCCCGGGGCGCAACCCACAACACTGGCCTCGGTCTGTACAAGAACAACGTCTACCGCGAGGAAGGCGAGGCTTCTGAGGATGCCGCCGACCAGCAAGCTCTCGGCAACATCACCAACCTGAAGAACCGCGGCAAGACCTTCGGGGCCCAGTTTGCCATGACGGACGAGTCCCCATCCCAGATGCCAGAGAGGGGACAAGTCGCCCAGGATCGTATGAAGGCTGTCAAGATGATGGATGCCAACTGGGCCGCCACCGATGAGTCTCCATCCCAGAAGGAGAACCTGCCAACGAGACCCAAGGAAACGGCGGCCAAGGGCGGCGGCGAACGTGGCATTCACATTGGTGGCGACGGGATGGGCGGGTCCCGAGGAACCGTCAGAGACTGGCTTTATGGCGATGATGACGACCAGCCGGCGAAGCCTGCTCCGGGCCGGAAGCAAGGCGCTTCCAAGACGGGAGGCTTCAACTGGGATTTCTAGGTGGATTCGCACAAGCCCTCTACGCTCCGTTGAGGTTCACTGCATCTACTAGACTTCTTTGCACTTTTTACGACTACTCGACCATCTGTAATGCCGCCTACGATTAACGAGCTCCGAGTCACACTCCAAGGCTAGCCCAGGACGACCAGCATATTTCTTCGAATTCGAGATCAAATGTGCGGGACAGTGTCAACATCCTTTGAAATGCCGTTCTGTGTTGTGTGTTGCGTGTTCTCCTCTGTGAGCGCCTGCGAGGGGGGAAAGTGTCTGTGTTGAAGCATGCGATCAGATATCCGCTGACTTGTTTGGCCTGTGTTGGAGTATGGATATACCAAGGCTGTCACTGAACGGGCTCTTGTTTGTTGTCAATGAGTTAAACTGTCTCCTGACGAGTTTTACTCGCTTGTTGTTCTGTGAATAGCCCCTGTCTCGACTGGAAGTGCAACAGTATGCTACTCTACTGATCCTTTCATTGTATGCAATAATAGAGTTACTTTGACAAACATGCCTCGCCACGAACATTGTAAGAAATTGGCACTTGCTATAGTTCCTAGCATTGTATGGTCTTACGGATTGCTATTGGAGCTTAATGATTCCTACCGGAGGTCGCTCGTATAACCCTGGCTAGGTATATAATCCCCTTCAGCAGGGAGACTGAGCGCCTTCCAGCACAGCTTCTAGCACCAAACTGTAGAGGATCTCAAGTCTGGGCATGCGGTCAAGAGAGTTTCCACGAACTGCAAGTTTGTTTCTTGACCAAACTATGATTGCTGTTGCTGGTATACAATTTCTCAAGTCTAAAGATATAGTCACCTGTGGACACGATCGAGCTTGGGTCCACCTCCCCCCACCTTTCCAGCAGCTCGTTGTCGCATCCCTGACTGTGAACGGCATCCATACTGACCCCCGTGAGCCTTGGGCCAGGCAGGCCAGGGTTCCGGTAGGGCTCTGGGATAATAAACCAGGTCGAGCGTGGATGACGTCGCCCCAAGGAGTGAGTGAGTTATTGGCAAACTATGGCGAGTTGCAGCACCGCCGCCGAGGATGGAGGGCGGGGTACTGGGAGAAGACGGCAGCAGCTAGCTACCCCTCATCAAGGACCCCTATTCATCGTGCAGGTGGGCAGCCGAGTCACCTGGCGTCGTAAACAGCCTCTTAGTCCCAGGTGAATGTTTCGAGAATATTAATTTGTGACATTCCGTAGAGCGGCGCCCGCGAACCTGATCTGGACCTGGAACGGCTTAGGCATAGGTGTGGCCTTTTCTGCTTCATACCTGGGGAGTGGGCTGGCGCTAAAGCGAGGCCTTGACGTGGTTCCATCCCCCATCCCCCATCCCCCATCCCCATCCGCTTCGCTACTCCCCTTAGCACATGAAACAGACTGTAGATCCGGGGGGGTTTGTCTCGCTCATCCGCAGCCTCGAATCCTTTGTCCCAACCAAACCCTCGACCCGCGCCGGAGAGGAGATGAGAGAGGTCTCGAATACCATTTCTCGAAAGTTAGCCTTGTGATTTGCGCGCGACGCCCTCTACCTACACAATCCGTTACCAAATCATGGCGGAAGCAAAAGCTCCTGCGAAGCAGTCGTACTCGACCGACCCGGCGCTGTACATATACACGTCGCTTACAGCCGGCTCTTCCCACATCGTCACTGCCACCTCGCGGCTGGAGACCATCCTCAAGGCCAACCGCGTGCCCTTCAAGGCCCTCGACATCGCCACCGATGAGAAGGCGCGCATGCTCTGGGGTCGGCGCGCCGGTAAGGACGAGAATGGCCGCATGAGGAAGCTCCCTGGCCTGGTCCAGATGGGCATGGTGCTCGGTGTAAGTCGTCTTGCGAACCCCTCGGCCGTGGTCTCACGACGACGGTGCCACCGCGTCCTCGGGGGCCTGCGCTAACGCTCGAGTCCCAGGATATTGTCGAGATCGAGGAGTGGAACGAGTACGGCGAGCTCAAGCAGCACGTCAAGATCTACTACGACGAGTTCACCATCCCGGCCAAGGGTGCGCCCCAGCTCCCGAACCCCCTGAGACGAGTCCAGCACTCCAAAGCCTCGCCGGCGGCAGCATCCTCTTCGGGCGCACCCAAGCCCATCCCCGCGGCACCACCCATGCCGGAGAAGAAGGAGTCCGCAGCCAAATCCGCCGACGAGCCCAAGAAGGCCGGCACCGCCTCGGCCGCTGCCGCCGCCGCGGCCCCTATTAAGAGCATCGCCGAGGAGGCGGCACAGAAGGCCAAGCAGGTCCGCCTGGACAGTCTTAGAGCGAAGGTCCACGGGACAAAGGGCAAGGAGGACGCCAAGGAGGACGATAGCGAGAAGAAGCAGCCCGCGGTCGAGGCTGAGAAGAAGGAGGCCGACGCAGACGCTACACCGGCGCCGCTCAAGACAGCAGAGTCCAGCGCCAGCTCCACGGGCCCGGCGATATCTCCTCCCGAGCCTGGCAAGGTGGCCGGGTCGGCGGGCTTGCAGTCGCCCACTTCGGGCGCGTGGAACACGAGCTCGCAGGAGGACCACCTCCGCAACGTACTGCAGAGCCCCACGTCTAGCACCTGGAAGCCGGGCGAGGGCACCGTGGACCTGCCCATCCGGGAGCACCGCGGGTCGAGCATATCGCTTGCCTCGGCCGAGGAGATTGCCGCCATTGAGAAGGCCGAGACTATCCCGGAGGAGACTATCGAAGAGGATGAAGATGATGAGAACGATGAGGACGAGGACGATGATGAGGATGAGGACGACGATGAGGATGAGGACGACGATGAGGAGGAAGACGAAGAGGAAGACAAGGACAAGACTAAGGCAGAGAAGAAAGCCTAGACGACGTGAAACACAGACACAGAGAAGCTTCCCTTGACTTAAACGAGATGCCCCCGGCGCTGTTTGGAGATGATATCCAGCCAAAGTAGTGCTCTAAACCTAAAGAATCGGTTCCAGTCCTATAACACATTCACGTGCTGCATCACCTTGTGAGTTTTGCGTTGATGAGATCTAATGTCACTGTATATTCCCTAAGCCAGAGCAAAAATGACATCTAATCCCAGAAACGCCGCTGTCTATGGTAAGCCCGTATGAATTATGTCGCAGACTTCTTAGCACCGTTGTCCTGCAGATCTGCTAGCTCATCCTCGTCTCTGTACCCGTCGTCAATGCCATCTGTTTCCCACAGCGATATGTCATCATCATCCATCAACGCCGCCGCGTCGGCTTCCGCCTGCCGCGATGGGCTGCGGTTCAGGACGCCCTCCTCGAGATCCTCGTAGTCCACCTCGTCGTCCGGACCGAGCATGCCCCCATTCTCGGCTGCCTCCTCCCTGGCTAGCTCGCTGGCTCTCGCCATCGTCCTCTTGTAGATGACGAGGCCGATGGCCATGCCCAGGAGAGCCCCCAGCAACATGCTGATATAGTTAATCGCTTTGTCTCCGGCCGTCATCTCGTCTCCCCTCTCCGCCAGCTCCGCGAGCCTGCTGCCGATGAAGACGTGGACCAGCAGCTTGGGCGTCGCCAACGCCGTGGCCAGGGCAAAGCTCACGGGGCTGATGTTAGGGATGGTGGCCAGGAACCCGTTGCTCAGACTGTACGGTAGGGGGCAGAACCGGATTCCGGCCAGGACCAGCAGGCCGTCGTGTCGCAGTACGTGGCCCAGGGCCACGAAGCGCTTGTCCGTGCCGACCAGGGCGTGGACGTACTTGGAGAAGACGGTGCGGCTGGTGAGGAAGGCAACGCCGGACCCGGCCACGGTCGCCGTCGCCACGATGGGCCAGCCGCCGGGGAAACCGAAGACGAAGCCCGCGATCGTGATGCAGGTGCTGTAGCCGATCATGGGCGGGAACGCCGTGGCGAACGTCATGAGCCACACGAGGACCCAGCCGCCCGGCAGGTCGCGCCAGCCCTTGGCGATGGGCTCCAGCGCCGCGAAGATGCCGTGCGAGTAGACCAGGAACACGACCAGCAGCACGAGGCCCGCCAGGCCCGCGCCCACGGCCAGCGCGCGCTGCAGCGGCGTCAGGCGCAGGAACACGCGCAGCACCGTGTTGGCGACGTCGGCCGACGTCCGCAGGATCCGCGCGCCCAGCGGCAGCGAGCCCGACGACGCCGACCGCGAGTACGGAGTCGACAGCCGCCGCGCGTTGGTCGACGGCCGGTCGCGCACCCACGGCGGCCGGGGCCCCGGGGTCGAGCTCGGCGACGGCGACGACGTGCCGACCGGCGAGATGGGGAGCGCCAGCGCCTGCGCTGTCGAGTGGTAGTCGGCGGGCATGGCGATGGGACGGAGGGTCTGTCGCCTTCTGGGGGGAGTTGTTGGACTGGTCGGGAGCCGGGGGAGGCTCGCGGATCGGACGGCGAGCTTCAGTGCAGAGCGAGCGCCGATGACAACTCGATTGTGCGTTTTGTGGTTGGCTTTGTTCTTTCGATTCGTTACCTCTCCATTGTCACGGTGATGAGAAGAAGCTATGGAGATGAGTACATGTCAAGGAGACGTTTCCAGCTTTCAGGCAAAGGGGCAGGTTGTTGCTTGCATCAGTAGGATTCGATGAGGTCAGCCTGTTGGTACGTAGTCTAGCTTAACAGAAGCTGTAACACGACCGACAGCCGCGCCACTAATAAATATAGCGCCGGGCCTAGACGCCAATAGGCCTGAGTTGAAATAAACTCCTGTGATTTTCGGTCTGGAGACTCTTCTCTGGACCATGAATTGTCTCCTGGGGGCAACTGAGTATATGAATCTATCTCGGCCTGGCGCTTGGATTCTGTGAACGCCCTGTTTCAACATCCGGCCAAAATGTCACAGCTGTCGGGCGTGGAGGCGCTGATCCCCAGGTACATAGTTACATCATGCAGGGATAAGGATCTCGACCCCGAATTCTCCACATGGCGCTGAACCTGAGATACATCTACGTACTTTCGTCATATTGTCTTCGGTAGGAAATCCACGAGATGCCATGGCAGCTTTTTCGAGTTTTCACCGTGCGTCTTGTCAAACCGAAGCTCCTAAATGTTTCTCGGGATATCCACAGGTGCCACTCTCGTTGCTACAAATGATGGGAGTGCTATGGCTGTTACCATAAGTTGCAATTCATAGGGCTATAGTTAATATGGGGTGCCTCTGTATACTCATATACTTCCATGGTTCACGAGGCGTGCCATGATGCATGATAGTATGTAGCTCCGACCTAGTGTCTTTGGCTTCCTCAAGGGATTTCAACACTCCCTAGCTCCAGGTGGCCTCCGAGCTTCCTAATCCTAAATTTGACACAAGCCTGGCGTTTGACGAGTTAGGAAGATGGCATGTATCCAGCAGCTCAACTACCTGCCATACAGACCGTACGTAGACAGTCTGTCATAGACCATATTGTGGGACAAAGGGGGAAAATGCAGCCAAAAAGTCATTTATTCTTGGAATGAACGAATCTATCACCAGATGGATAACAGAGTAAAAGGGTATGAGATCGGTGTCTTCAAAAGTCCACAAGCGACGACAAAGTCGAGACGAGCACCGTCAAGCCAAAGCTGTGACCAAAGACGCGTATCGAAGGAGGTACGAGTATTATAAATCCGTGATGCCGGGAACATCTTGGCCTGCATCGGCCAGAACCATGGCCTCACATAAGACTTCATGTTTGAACGTGACATTTAAGAACCAGAGCTCGTAGGACATCACTATTATGCTGGCGTAGAGCAAGCATATTTGAACTGTATTTGGTCGCAGTGACCAGATCCAAAGAGAACGGCGTTTTCTACATAGATCCCGTGGGTCCCGTCTCGAGGTTACGAAGACAAGCCCAAAGTCCCTTCCTAGTGTCATTCTCTTGGGCGAACAGGCCTCCACCACGTTGAGGTGCATGCTCGAGACTCTTTAGCAAAAGGGGTCGCCTACAGCGTACGAAGATTGAAGAGATGCAGGTACTAGGATCAGTAAGCTGGATTTTGGTTTTTACCAAGAAGGCAAGTGTTAGACCGTACCAAGACTGGGCAATCGAGGATGTGGCACAAGTGTGATCACGGGCGTGGCTCAAAATGTAACTTATCAAAAGTGTCTTCATCATGAATCCGGGCCAGTCCCGGTAAGCAACGCCGTCTATGGCACATTATAATGTTACAAAGTGCTTTCATATGAACCCCGAAACCAGTTTCCGTCATGTCGTCCCAGCCTGCATCCTTCACGGGTCTACATCCATCGTCTCTGTACCGGCCGGTAGCGGCTCTACGCTGACGTATTTGCCGATTTCGTCCTTCTTGATGATCTTCTCGTTCAGCACAGCCGTGGTTCCCCGCTGGAACTTGTAGTTCTTGAGCTTCTGGCTACGCTCGTTGGGCTTCAGGTAGCCGCGGTGAAGCGTTGTCTTGTCCTTGGTGATGACGGCCAAGTCCACGTTGGAACCAGAGCCCAAGTCGTTGAAGATACCAGCCTGGATGGCCTGCGAGCACAGCTCCATGGCCTGCTCCTTGTTGAGGTCGGGCTTCCATTGTGTCTCGAAGACGGACATGGCCGCCAAGGAACCTGAACCCATGGTGACGTAAGGCAGCTTGTCCGTACTACCGTGGGCGTGGACGGTGAAAAGATGTGCTCCCGTGGGATCGACTCCGGCTACCACCAGGTAGGCGCCAACGTGGCCTTGGTACTTGAAAAGGTGTTGCTTCAGTAGCGTCATGCATGTCACGACGCGAGGCTTGCGGCCTGTAGATAGAGAGTGGAGCTCGAGGTTGGACGAGATGATGGCGGTGGTGAACTCGGTGTCGGCGGCGGTGCCAGCACCGGCACACCAGATCTGGGGCGCGATGTAGTGTAGCTTCTCGCAGTTCTTGTCGGCGACGATGGGGCCGCTTGTGGCTCTCGTGTCGGCAGCGATCTAGAGGGGCACGTCAACAAACCAGTCACATCTCGGGGGATGGGTGGGCTCTGCAGAGCGGTGCAGCTGCGCAGGTCCTACTCACCACAACACCGGCATCCTCCTTGCCTGCATTGTAGAGGCAGCCGACAATGGTGGTACCTGTGGACGTGGCCTTTGGCAGAGGCACACCGCGGGCGTGCAGGGCGGCATTGCGCGAATGATTGCTGAAGTCGAAGCCAGGCATATTGGGTGGGTTGATGGGATGGTCGGGGAGGAGAGTCTGGTGGTCGGAGCTGGAGAGATGAAGTTGGTGATCGAGGTCCCGAGCTCGAGGCTGGGCTGGACTGGAGTTGGGGACGCTGTTTGGCTGGGGGCAAGGCAGGAGCTACCTTGGGTAAGCTTGCAGGGGTGTTGACGCACGTCGCAGCTGCCTTCGTGCTCTGAGGAGTCCGTCGCGTGGCTTGCCTCTGATGAGCTCTGCTTCCAAGGCCGTTTTCGGACAGTCAACTGGTAATCCTTGGGCCCAGAAGAAAGCAAACCCCATCAGGTGACCATGTTTTGAGATATACAATGCTTCATTAATGCCCTAGATACGGCCTTTAATACATCGTAATTAGCAGATATTAAAACCAGGACTGATTCCTTATTGCCCCGACAGGCATGCGATGATTGTGTGACACCGAAAGTGGTATCGTTGGAAAGCTAGCTTAGGTGTCCGAATAGCTAGCTAGTCACAGTACAAGCAACCCCAAAAAGCCCCATTCTAAAATCGAACTGGCACAAACCCCCCCACCAAGACAGACGTTTACTTGCCATACCCAACCGCCCAGCAACCTGAGAAGTGGTCGAAAAAGACAGAGGCAACAATGGCGGACTCGCAAGAATTTCCCTGTGCTCTGTTGGTGCCCCCGAGCCTGCACGACGGTCTATGAACCTCGTCCATACTGACGCGACCTGCCAGCACCCTCGACGTCCCCTTCCCTACTGCCCGCCTCGCCTCTATCGCCCTGAAGTCCATACAAGTCGACAAGGAGCTGTCGCCGCTTGTGAGGAGAGACTTTTCCATTGCAAGTCCGACCAGCGGTGCCGAAGGCGACAATGTCGAGGACACTGTCTTGCAAATCCATTACAGAGCCACCACCAACAGAATGTTACGTGTCGCCGTCAACTCCTTCATGGAGAGCCTGGCGCTTGTTATAGAAGTCATGGAGAACCTTGATACCGACGTTTTGGCGGCGAAATCTGCTGATACCTCCTGATTCTCTGGAGGAAATTTATACGTACGCGAGGCGATTGCCTAATATGCCATGACGCCTGTCGCCGGCGTCAGCCTTCGTCCCAAACCAGTCGACAGAGCAGTGATGGGGAGGATGTGCACAAATATAGTAGGTACGCACCGAATCCCATAGATGGAACGCTCACTTACCGAAGTTCTAATAGCAAGTGCCTTACAAGAAGCCCATAATGCAGTCACGATATAAATGATATGAAGTCAATTAAATTGTTGCCAGAGATGGCACTCTTTTTTTGGTGTTTGTATTACTGAGAGGGCGAACAATGCCTAGTCTGCCTCGTTGATGCTCTTTAACATTTATGAATTCACCAAGCTAGAAGAAGCCTTGTATCAAATACTGAAAACCGAAACGCCCGCCATGACTACCAAATATCCTGCCTAGTCCTAGCCTAGTCCACGTCGATCTTGTGGACTTCAGTCCACTCCTTCTCAGCCTTTGGCACGGTCACAATGAGAATCCCGTTCTCCATCTTGGCTGTGATGCTGAAAGCGTCGACTTCCTCCTTTTCGTCTGATCCTGCGGGTGGTAGCTTGATACTTCGCTCAAACATTCCAACCTTGCGCTCGCTCGAAGTCAGAGACTGGAGGAACTCCTCGTTGCCTGGGCGATATACGACTCCAGCAACATTCAAGAGACTCTTCTCAGCATCCCAATTAACGCCGACATCTTCCTTCACCGCTCCCGGCAGTGACACGTGTAGCACGTACGCCTTCTCAGTGCTGAAGACGTCAACAGGAGGGACGAAAGTGTCGGCTTGTTCGCCTGCCTCGTCTCCCGAGGCTTCCTGACCTCCGGCACGAGCCTGTTCGGCAAACTCACGCAGGCCCTGAGCCAGTGGGTGAGCTGCAAGAACGTCCATGAGCGGCCGGAAATCGAATGGTCCATTATATGGTGGTGGAGGCCCGTGTCGGCCGCGGGCACCTCCGCGACCGCAACGGCCGCCTCTGCGGAATGCACCGCCAGGTCCTCCGTGGCGGTGATGTCCGTGGTGATGAGGACCGAATGGGTGCGGCGGATGTGGTGGGTGTGGCGGATGCGACGGGTGAGATGGGTGAGGTGGGTGAGGTGGTGGTTGAGGAGCATCAGCGGGTGGGTGAGGTGGAGGGGGTCCTGGCGGACCATCCTCTCTCATTGTCTCTGGCGTATCCGCCATATCGAACTCGCGGTCGTCAGATTCCTCTTCTCTATCGGATTCTGGTCCACCGCGGTGATGGTGTCGATCATGTCTGCCGCGTCCACGCCCTCGGCGACCGCCCCATGGACCCTCGGTCCAAGGGCCTCCCCAGGGACCGGCCCAACCCATGTGTTCCCAAGGGTTGAAAGATCCTGATCCGAAAGGAAATCCGGACCCAAAAGATGGACCTGCCTGAGCATGGTCAACACCAGCACCAGCCCGGTGAGAGTGGTTAGGGTCGAAAGACTGGACAAAGTCCCAAAAAGGCATCTGTCCGTGATTGTTTTGGTTATTGCTTGTCATTGTGAATGAGCTGAGGTGATTGTTGCGATGTGGTTGAAGAGGTGAACTCTGAAGGTTAAAGATAGGCCAAGGGGAATGTGAGATATGTAAGGCTCTTATACATACTCAGACAACTCGGCCAGACTCTTCCAGGCATCTTGTTATGCGTAAACTCACCGGACTTACTAGCCAATGGCGAATGAACAACGTAACGCAGCAGCCTCTGCAGTACCAGGAAAACAGTCATCCAATGCGTACGCAATGGTCTCGAATATACCCGAATCCATTAGAACAAGGCTCGCGGCGATAAACTAGCAAGTTATGAATCACAGGCACTGGTTGCCACGCGGCCTCTGTGCACCACTTGAAGATAGTCAAGGGCGATGATAGGCTCGTGCTGCTGTGAGAGCTCGGGAGCTAGTTGCGTGTGGCTTGATAGCCTGGAGGTAACCAGCAGAGTGTGGGGGAGGAGGCGAAAACGCCCCAGAAAGTCGCCCGCCTGGTCGCTCCTCAGCACTTTCGCAAGCCGTTCTGCCTGGCCCCTCGGAGACCAACTCGGGTCCGAAGGCGAATGGGTTCGAGCCATCCAACTACGAGTATGGACCCCGGGATCCCGACTTTGACTCGGGTCCGAAGGCGAATGAACTCCGGCCATCGAACTACGGTTATGGACTACGAGATCCCGACTTAAGGATTTGCTGTGTAGTCGGTAACGAAACTGAATCAGAGGCGATAAATGCGGCTGCCTTGAGGTCAAGCCGCGTCAGGTTCGCCTCCGGCCAGTGATTGGTTGCCGGACTTGCATATGAGTTTGGAGTTGTGCCGCCCGGTGATCCACACTAGCTCGGAGGCCTGGGGCTTGCTGCCAGGCTGCCGAACCGACCCCAACCAAACCAACGTTTTGTCTCAATCCCTAGGTTTCGAACCACATTCTACAGTATCAACGGTATATTACACAGGAAACTAAAGGGTTCTTCTCCCTTGGTCCACCCACTGTAGTGCCAACATTTTTTTTTTTTTTTAAACGCGCAGGGGAAATCAAGTTGTGACGTAATGCACTTGGGCCGCTGCTGACCGTCGCGCGGGTGCAGCCGCAACTATGCGTCCTGAATCGGTCTCGATAACGTTCGGGCCGTTGGGTGGCAGATGGTGGACTAATAACAACCTTTTTGTACCTGCGCAAAGTCGATGTGGCAACTGCAGACCTCGAAGGTCTCAGACATCACCGCGAGGTAGAGGGTACTCCTCGTAGCATTTTCGACACCGCTGTACGTCTGAATAGCCACAGGTTTTGGGGGCTAGATCGATGTTTTAGCCGCCCATCATGCAGCTACGGCAATGTGCCTCGCACCGCAGCCGAGTCCCGGGTGTCAGGGGGAGCTTCGGCGCTTGCATGCGTTGATCTCTGGACCTTGTCCAAGACTGTCGCTACTATGGATTGCGTGGGTGGTACGTATAAAGCTGATCACATTCAGTCAGAAAACTAGGGCAAGACATAGTATAGTGGCTTGTTGCAGATTATGGTTTTGTTTAAAAGCGTCTGACGTGAGCCGTCTTACATCTTTCCGGACTCTGGAGTTACACAAGAACGAGGTTTTAGACACAACACTGTGCAGATGCCAATCACTGTCTCATAGGCATCAAGTACATAACTACTATCCCAAGAATGCACCATAGCCATATTGTGTTGCAAGGGGCCAGGATGAGAGGAACGGCATTGTTGTACGCTACTGTGAGTATCCAGACAGTTCGTATTAGTGGCGCTTCGAGGTTAAAGCAGAGAAGGGGCAGACACGTCTTTGATGGAACTGGCTGCGTCGATGACCTGAGCTACAGAGCATTGCAACAAGCCGAATTTCCGTCAAGCTCAATCTCTGCCCATGCATTGGCGCCTGCAGATGCGATCTGACTCCCCTCTCACTGTTGACTTCTAAGCGCCCGCTGCAACCGGCCAATGAAGAGGCCTCGCCGGCATTTCGCCAAGCTACGATTCTGGGACCAATAGAGGCATCGTGCAACGGGCCCAATAGGAAGACCCCGCCCGCCTGGCCAGACCCTGTCGTCCCGCTGACAAGGCACGGTGCGGGACCAAGTGGGTGGCCCATCAGGCCGCATATTCAACGCCCTCAAGTCTCTTGCTCTCTCCCGAGTTTGTTTCACTTGTTTCGTCCGTATCGTCGACTTCGCGCCTCGTTGCCCCCTTTGTCGCTCGCCGCTCACGCAAGCCTGTGCGCCGAGAGTCTCACGGGCAGCTTCAGCGTCACGACAGAGCCGGCAACCTCCAGTTTACCCCACCTGCGGCCTCGATAAGACCGGCCCAAGTTCAAACCACGCCGTCCCAAGTACTTGCGATTCAGAGCTCCTATAAATAACTTTCCCCTGTGCGTCATCCTGCGCGTACAGCTTACCGCCGAATCCAGGAGCTGTCTTCGCGTTTCGCGTGCCCGCGTGCGTGAGGCAACATGGACCGTCACGGCAGGCCTGATGAGGAGATGTTCCTCAACAAGCCCGCTGACGACTGCGACAGCCCGACCATCGAGCCTCTGAGGATCTTCAAGCCCCAGAGCCCGAACCCCCAGGAGCGCTTCAAGTATCCTACACCGTCGGCCTCCAAACCAACCTTTCCGCTGCCGCCGGGAGCTTCAAGTTCTGCTGCACCTCTGCCTTACCCAGACGACGAGGATCTGCGCCCAAGCAGGCCTGCCACCTCGAGCCGTCCTCCCTACCCGGAGGATGGTCGCCGGCCGTCGGGCAACAGGATTTACACAAGCCCCACGGGATCCGCAGGCTCTGGTGGTCTCAACGACACGACGCCGCGGCTGGATACCAGTCCCATCGACAAGAGGGGACCAGGCTTGGCAGAGAGACGGGGTACTGCCCCCAAGCCCCTGCCAGGAGCTCTCAGCCCTACAAGCCCGGCAGGTGATGACGGAGGTTTGTTTGCGAAACCCCTTGGCGCTCAACAGAAACCGGCTGCAGCTTCGGCTACCAACTTCCCCGACTATCACAACAAGCCCTACTATCCTCCACCAAAAGCCAACTCTGCCAGCTCCAACTCCAGCCCAGGGAGTCATGGTGGGCCGCAGGAGGCCGACAACAACCTATTGAAGATGCCGGGTGGGAGTAGCGTCAACAGGTTTGCCTCGACGGCTTCTACTTCTACGACTAGAGCAAGTCGGGGGTCACCTCCCCCGCCCGAGACTCCTATTGTCGAACCAGGCCAGATTCCCGGTGGCGACATCGAAGCTCGATATGCTGCAGCTGGCATCTCGGGCACGGCTACCCTGAACAGTCTTCAGAGCTCTGCCGCAGCACAGAGGTTGGCACAGTATAGCCAGCAGCGTCCACCGGCAGCGCAACCAGGCCCAGCTCGTCCCTGGACTCCCACCGAAACCCCTGAACAACAACCCCATGGCCCTCCCACAGTTTATCAGGGGGCGAATCCCGTTTCCAGCGCCGGCCCGGCTAATGCCAACCCAGCCAGGCCCTCAACGTCGTCGGGCACTCCCGGTCCTCTACAAGAAAGTGTGCTTGAGCAAGACTTTAGGCGCATGCAGATGTCTGATCCGCCGCCCGCTTATTCAAGCATCAACACTGGAAGTGGAACGGGCTACCCTGCTGAAAAGCAACGACCAGGTGCTGCTCAGGCGAGTTCTTCCAGTTCAACCCCGGCGCAGGCAGCGCAATCCGCGTCTTCGCCACCGAAGAAGCAAGCGGATCCCATTGCCGCGGGTTTGGCCTCTCCTGCTTTGCAACACCCAGGCCATCCTGCTTTCGCCAACGATCCTAGACCGGAGAGCGTGAGCAATGGATCATCGTCATCACAGCCCGCGCAGACGCCTTCGCCTTTCCAGGGCCAAGGACCTAGCTCTCCGCCCCCGTTGCCGGAGGGCTGGATTGCCCATCTCGACCAGAACTCGGGGCAGTATTACTATATTCACTTAGCTACTCAAGCGACGCAGTGGGAGTTTCCCAAGGGCCCCAACCCGATTCACCACGAGGCTGCCCCATTATCTCCCACGGCCTCAACCTATGGTAACCCGCTAGCATCTCCGATGTTTGCTGGTAAACAGTCTGCGATGGCCTCGCCCATGTTCCCTCCGCAGACGCCTGGCTATGCAGAGAGTATCATGAGTGTAGCTGCTTCGGCTGCACCTACAGCAGGATTCACGGGGCCTCCGCCTAGCGCGGGTGTCGATATGTACAAGGTTCAGCCTACCAACGGCGTATACTTTGGACCGTATCTACGATATGTCAACATGGACCTTGAGAAGGGGTTATGGCTGGGAAGCATCATGATAGTCACAGACGCGCCTCAGCCTCCTACGATACATGTTCACAAGAGTGTTGACTTGTCGCCCAACCCACATCAAGTCACCCCTCACTCGATTTACACCCACCAAAGATGGCAGTTCTACAAGTATGATCTGAGCCTGCCGATGGATGACGGTGCTACTGAAAGGTGGACCTACGCTGTCACTTCGCATCTGGGATGTACAAGATACGAGTTCGTTGTTGCCGGCAGACATGAGATCAACTGGCGTTTCATTGCTCATTCGGGCAACGACTTTGCGGCTAGCACCTCCCAAAATGAGCGGAGCAAGCTGGGTGGTGTGGGCTTCATGTGGAAAGACGTGCTGCAGAAGAACGTGGACTGCGGTGGCTTTCACGCACAACTTGGTCTAGGTAACCAGATTTATGGCGACCGACTGTGGAAAGAGGTTCCGCTGCTGAAGCAGTGGCTGGCTATGCAAGGCAAGGAGAATCGGAGAACTGCTGGCTGGACGGCGCGACATGAGGAGGATGTGACGCACGCTTACTTCCATTTTTACACGAGTCACTTTGATCAACCGTTCCTTCGCGAGGCATGGGCTCAGATTCCCCATGTCTGCCAGGTCGATGACCATGACATGTAAGTTTTGTGAATCTCGTGGGCTGCGTCGAGCTACAACTGACAACCTACAGCTTCGACGGGTACGGGTCATACCCCGATTACATGCAGAATTCCCAGATGTTCAAGAACATTGGACGGATAGCGATAGACATGTACCTACTGTTCCAACACCACACCACGTTGGAGGTGCTACGAAACGTCAATCATGACTTGGACCTGTTCACGATCACTGGCCAAGGCTGGCATTTTGTCAAGTTTCTCGGGCCGGCTGTGGCTTTGGTCGGAGCTGATCTGCGCTCAGAGCGCACTCAGAGCCGCGTCCTGGCTGGCCCGACGTATCAAGGGCTCTTCCCCAAGGTTGCTACCCTGCCACCCAGTGTGCAACACTGCTTATGGATGCTTTCGGTGCCCGTAGTGTATCCAAGACTCGACACTGTCGAAAGTTTGGCAAACACGTTTGCTACAGGCAAGAAGGCGGTGAACACGACCTATAATGTACTCGGAAAGGTGACCAGTTCCGTGGCTGGCATAGTGGGTGGCAAGGATATGGTGGCCCAGGGCTTCACCCAAGTGAAGAAGGCAGTCGGAAAGTCGGGTTTGATGGGCAATGTTGTCAACCAGTTCGGCGACTTGGACATCAGCGAGATTCTCAAGGACATGTGGACACATGAGTCGAAGGACCTCGAGCGCACGTACCTGATTCGAACACTTCAAGGCATCGCTCATCAGAAGGGCATCCGGATGACTTTCCTGTCAGGAGGTAATTGGAAATCCCTTTCCCTTGTGTAGATCCCCGCAGTTGACTAACAAGCCGACCAGACGTTAATTGTAGTGGAGCTGGTCTGGTTCATGACCCAGCCCATCCAAGCGACCACAAGACCATGTATCAGATCATCACGTCGCCCATCGTTGCGGCGCCGGCCTCTAACTACATCCTGAAGATGCTGCACAGCAACAAGTCGTACTATGTACCGGCGAACGGGCAGAAGTCCAACCATGAGGTATCGGACACTAAGGAGGACATGATGGAGATCTTCCACACGGATGCTTCGGGATCAGCACGCGAGCTGAAGAAACTGATGGGTCGGCGCAATTACGTCGCCTTTGTGGCGTATGATCCAGAGGCCATCCCAGGCACACAGTACAGCGCCAGCGTGGCAAATGGCCAGAGCCAGGGGCTGAGCAAGCTGAGCCTGGCGGTCGACTACGTGGTACAGGGCGACGGGGCGTTCACGACGCCGACCAAGTACGGGCCGGTTATCGTACCACATCTGGAGTTTGGGCGATAATTCAGTGCCGCCGCTTCCACGAGGGGCTGCGTCGTTGTCCCCGGGGAAGAGGACATGGAAGGGGACGAGATGCAATGTTGGGTCGGATCAAGGGCCAGGGGCGGACTTTATGATTCTCTTACGTCGAGACGATTCGAAGCTGTGATGAACCCCAAAGCAAGCGCTCTGTTGTTAGTTTTTTGAGATACACCTGATTTTTCTATAGTAGAAGCTTTGGGCGAGATGGGCGAGAACACGCCGTTGAATTTTACTGGCTTCCAATCTCATTGTTGCCCTCCAGAAGGTCTCCCCTGATGTGAAGTTGATAAATAATAAATTAAATAAAATAAAGAAACACGGGAGGGAGTAGTTGGGGAGCGAAAGCGTGTGTCTCCCGGTAGAAGATTTGTTCGATGAAGTCTCGAGAGCGTAAGTTGACTATGTAGGCACCTCGGAGACAGAGGGCACAATTGGGCACAGCCAATGGGAAGCTCTCGTCCACTTACACGGGGGCTACTATGCACATAACGAGTAACCTTGGAAGTTACTATTACTACATAGGATGTACAGACCCCTATCCTTGACCGCTACCCCGCCATGGACAGGGGTGCCTGGCCAGACGACCCTACCTAGCTCCTACCCGACTGGACCGTGGCAGGGGACGGTCAGGGACTGCGCTACCCACGCGGGCGAGCGACAGGTGAACGATTGAGGGGCACTTTTCTATTGACCATTGGACTTGAAAAGGCGGCGAAGTCACTTCTCTGGCCCGGTCTCTGAACACGAAAAGGACACTTTGTTCGAAGCCATTGCCAGTCAGTCACTCCGAGCGGTCGATTCGGTGGCCCGATCTCTTCACCATCTTCCACACAACGCCTTTCAGCGCTGCTCTCCGGCCTCAACCCCCCCCTTCGCCATCACCATGTCTGCCGCCGCTCTCGGTGCCACAGCTTCGGCTCCCTACCCTCCCCTCGAGGACCGCCCGATCAAGAACACCATCTGCCTCTTCGATGTCGACGACACGCTCACCCGCCCCCGTCTGGTATGTGCCCCGCTGCCGCGCAATGTCGCCATTTCGAGGATCCCTCGTTGCTGACCCTGATGCGCTCCCGCGCCGCCAGCCCGTGACGGAGGAGATGCTCTCGACGCTCGCGACGCTGCGCCAGAAGGTCGCCATCGGCTTCGTGGGCGGCTCCAACCTGGTCAAGCAGCAGGAGCAGCTGGGCGCCCCCGGCCGGCCCGTGACGACCATGTTCGACTTCTGCTTCGCCGAGAACGGCCTGACGGCCTACAAGCTGGGCGCCGAGCTGCCCTCCAACAGCTTCATCAAGTGGATCGGCGAGGACCAGTACAAGGAGCTGGCCCGCTTCATCCTGCACTACATTGCCGACCTCGACATCCCCATCAAGCGCGGCACCTTTATCGAGTTCCGCAACGGCATGATCAACGTCAGCCCCATCGGCCGCAACGCCAGCACCCAGGAGCGCGCCGACTTTGAGAAGTACGACCTGGAGCACAAGATCCGCGAGACCTTTGTCGCCAAATTGAAGGAGCGCTTCGCACACCTTGGCCTGACGTGAGTTCTCCTTTCTCATGACTTATCCCCTTTCTTTCTTTCTTTAGCATTCCGTCTCGACTCTTACTTGTTTCCGCGCCTTGCTTCTGGGAATCCAAACGTTGCACTAACACGCCTCGCCCACGCCCCTAGCTTCTCCATCGGCGGCATGATCTCCTTCGACGTCTTCCCCAAGGGCTGGGACAAGACCTACTGCCTCAAGCACCTGGAGGAGGACGCCAAGAAGCCGGGCGGCATCGAGTACAAGACAATCCACTTCTTCGGCGACAAGACCTTCCAGGGCGGCAACGACTACGAGATCTACAGCGACCCCCGGACCGAGGGTCACTCGGTCAAGAACCCCGACGACACCCTGCGCCAGCTCAAGGAGCTGTTTGGCGTCTGACGCCCGTATCCAGAGAACGGCACAGCGAAAAGAGAGACCGGCAGACTCTGAAGAAAGAAGGTGCTGCGTGCTTGCGATGTAGGTCTGTGGCAAAAGGGGCCAATTGAAACTCATGGATCTCCATAGCATGAGCAAGACATCGTCACAACATTAAAAATGATAGACAGAAACCAAAAAGATACCTAGATAAGCAATAAAGGAAGACCATTTTGCTTCAATGACAGCATCCTCGGTCGCTCCCAGACAAACTAGTTACAGGGCAGCTTGTTGGTTTCCTCGAGCAATAACCCTCACCATGGTCATCCTGGTCACAGAATATGCCGTGCGACCAAAACTGGGCTTCACTTGACGAGTAGTGATGAGCAGTTGTTGATAACTCGGTGCAAATAGTGTTCTCCAAAACTTCAGGCAAGGAAGAATGCAGGGCCTGCCTGGCGAGGCACTGGAACGAGGCATTGGAAAGAAGAAGCCTACGTCTCCGTCCAAACGAAGCGATCCTCCAACCCCTAACTCCCTACTTCCCCTAATCACAGTTCCGGCGGTAGCACACCGCCGCCGCTCCGAGTAGCCGGCTTCTTCTTGTTGCTGCCGCCATTCTTGATATCCTTCAGCTTAGCACCCTCGACCCCACCGCCGGCGCCATCGTCCTGCGACTGCAACGCTTCGTCTCCCTGATCCTCCTCCTCCCGTCCTAGCGCCTCCGCACCGTGGGCAGCGCGGACGCCGCCCCATTCCCGCGCCGCGCTCTTGTCCGGGTGGCGCTCGTGCTCGGCTCCGGCGCTCTTGGCGAGCCGGCCGAGCTGCTGCTGCTGCTGTTGCTGTCCGCCGTCGAGGACGGCCGTTTTGGTAATGCCGTCGGTGCTGGCGGGCGTGTTGGCCGGGACTTGGTCCCCGGTGGTGTCGGCGTTGGTGTTGGCGTTCGAGGTGGCGGTATTGGGTGCGTCGGCGGCGGGCTTGAAGAACGCCATCTTGATTGAGTTCCTGGTTTTGGGGGTTTTGCTTTACGTTTTGGAGCTCTTGTTGGGGCTTAGAGGAAGATGTTGCCAGGGAATAAAAGGGGGGGGGCGAGGTCTGCGGCTCTTTATACCCCTGAGCCTCGCCATGTCCGGTGAGATAGATCCGCACGGCGGGTGGACGGTAGGTAGGTATGTTGCGCGGCACGACAAGGAGCAACAGCAACTTGTATCAAGTTTCTAGCTGTCGTGTTCTACGCCTATGATAGCCCGGGCTGAGACGTATTTCGTGTTTCGTGTCCCGTGCAACTTCCGCGGTGGGCGAGTGGTACTGCCAGCAAACTCGAACCACGGACTCTGGCGAGGGACACAGAATCGGATGCGGAAAGAGAGACTACACGTCATGTTCCAGAAGGTATCACGGTCTCGATGCGTTGCGAGTGACGTGGGCTGTCCTACGAGACAACGAGGCACCCAGGAACCGCGTTGCACTGCAAGAGTGACAAAGCAGGGCAAATTTGTAATTTGTCACATGTTCGGGTATCATTTCAACTATATACGATGTTGTGCTATCAAACTCCGACACGACGTACTATATACAAGCCTAAGCGATGTTGTTGTTCCTAGGCGACGTCCTGCCACACGCCCGTTACCTCAATAACGAGATTTACGATGGTGCCGATGGCCCACAAGGCTATCAAACCCCAGCCGATCTTCCTCGTCATCACCCACCTGTTCGCTGGCACGACAATCAAGAGCACAAGAAGCGTGACCAGAAGCACGACTGCCGAGACCATGAGGGTACCGCCAACCTGTATGTGATAAGATTTGTACTTGAATGGTTTGTCCGGGTGCTTGAGATGGTGCTTGTTGGAGGATTGGATGATTTGGTAGGCACCGCCCAGCCCAACACCAAGCAGGATATTCAGCATGGGGCCACCGAAGCATGCCGCTCTGCACATAGTTAGTCCTGAAAAGAATATGTTCCGTGGTCGAGGAGAAAACTTACAGAGCCATGACAGGATATCCTAGGCGGGCGACGGTGATATCCGCAACAAGATCCCCCACCGAGTTACCGACGGCGAAAACAGTAAGACCCAGAATCGCTTCTGATATATCTAGAATAACTCCAAAAGCCTTGAGCACGCCGACGACTTCGCCCGCGATCGTAGATATCCAAGCAATGGCGATGATGAAGCCAAGGAAACAAAACAGAAAATGAAATCTAGGGCGATGATCGGGTGTGGTAGTCAAAAGGAGGATAGCTAGTAAGACAAGAGAGCAAACAAGCGAGATGAGGGCGGCCATGAGGAGGGTTTTGCCTGGTCGTTCAAGGTCCTCGGCCATGTTCGCCCAAACAACACACACAGAGAACAAAGGCCCGATGAAGATCTGCACGATCAACAACCACCGGTTCCAGCCTTGATCCTCGCTCTCAGGAGCCGAGGTAAGATCTGAAGCAGGTTTGGCATGTTGCACGTCTAGTTGCCCGAGGCGAGGCTGTACGGCCTCGGCGAGCACAGGGCCACGCGAGTCCTCGGGGGTAGCTAATGAAAGCAGGGCTGGTGACGTGGTGCCTGACGAACCGCGGGATCTTGTCCTCCTCCTGTACCACTGCCACTCGGTTTCGGGCTCGATTGATCCGCTGGGTTCGTAGGACACGGGCGCCGCGATGTTCCCGGCATGGCCTGTAGCTGGCTCGTCCACGATGCTCTCATCCGGGTCATCATCTGTTGTCTCGCTCTCCACTACCGGCAGCGTGATGACGAGAAGCAAGATGCTTGGCACAGAAATAGCGCTCACTAGCTTGTCCCAGACTGGTTTGTCTCGCCAGCCTTGTAGGGTAGGGAACAAAGTACTCATGAGAACGTGCGGGGCCGGTAGAATTTGATACGGCCACCACCTGACGGGCTTGTGCTGTCCATGTGGTTGGAGGCTTTCGAATGGTGACGGCCGCTCCATGGCTGGGGTAGGAAGCGTCGAGAACGCCGGCTGGGACAGATTTGGCGTGATTGGCAGCGGAGAATCGGTATATTGCGGAAAGGGGGATGCAACAGGTGAAGACTGTTGGCTGACTGTGGGGCTAGGACTGGGAATACTGAGGCGCAAACCGCTTGGGGAGACAGGAGGCTCTTCGGCGCCTGAGTCATCGTCCGAAGCAGCGAGGCCACCCGTTGAATCGACCGCAGGAGGCGCAAGCATCCCCCCCACGGTGCGCATCGAGGGGCCGCGACTGGGATTCCTCGACTCTGCCGGCCCTCCAAGGTCGCTGTCAAGAACGACCGGAATAGCCCCTGACGAGCGTGAACGACTTCTGGTAGCTATGTTGGTCTCGCCGACGCCCTGGATCGTCTGAGCACTTTGTGCACCACGCACGGCAACTCCTCCACGCTCGCTCCAAGTAAATTCTAGTCTGTCGTCCGAGTGGCTCCTCGTGATGTGGATCGGAGCCATACGCATGTTTCTTTCTTCCTGCAAGGAGGACAGCACGGCGCGGAACTCAATGGCGCCGATGAGACTGGGTCGAATGGGTGTGATTGTAGTCGTGCTTCGCCTGCCACGAGGACGGTTGACCCGCATGCTGCTCGCCATCTCGGCAGCCACTCGCTGGTTGCGCTCGTTCTCGGTCTCTTCATCTTCGACAACCCCAATCTCTATCCTGGGCCCCCTCTCCAGAACCCCTATATCCACGGTGGCAGGGCCCGTTCTCCTGTCTGCCGGCGTGGTGTCTTCGTCCGGGTCGTCTCTGTAAGGCTCCAGCTCGTCGTTCCCTTGCTGGTCCACGGAAGCGAAGTAATGACCGCGCGATGCAGCTTCTCTTGCCTTGCGGGCTTTCCTCCGCTTCACAACGGTGTGCCAGCCGACGACGACAATGACGTAGAAAATGTAGAATGCGATCATGACGCAGCACTCCCACAGGTGGATGTTGCCATCGGACAGGAAGCCAACGGTAAAGGCAACGGCGACAATGAAGAAGCATATGTCGCGGATGAACGTCTTCTTGCTGACCTTGAACTCCCGCACCAAGGCCATGGAACCAGCCACGACAGCGGTGATGAAGCCAGCAGCACCGACGAGTTCGCCGACCGCCATACTCCCACTATTGGAGCTCATGGCGGCAAAGGTGCTGAAGACGTCGGGAGAGCCATTGCCGAAAGCCAGGAAGGTGACACCGGCCAGACTCTCACTCAAGCCCAGGACCGTGGCGATGGTGCTGAGGTTGACGCTGAAGAAGTCGCTGGCAGCGATGCCGATGGTGGTGAAGAGGAGGCCGAGCCAGGCGACCAGCACGACAAAGGCCACAGGCTGCGCCGTGCCCAAGGTGCAGTAGTAGAAGGTTAGGTACTCGATGAGACCAGCTTCATCGTCGTGGCAGTTGCGTATCACGAAGGCGCACTTGTCGGCGGCGGAGTGCACCAGGCGACAGTCCTCGCCGGAGCGGGCCGAGAGCAGCGAGCGGCCGGCGTCATGACGTGCCGACGCAGGGCGGTGGATGAAGATGCTGTAGGCCGCAAGCAGCGTGATTGCGAAAGCGGAAGCGTAGAAGGGCCGCAGACTATAAGGCTTCCTTTTGGCGGCTACGGGTCTCTGAGGCATGGTGGGATAGCTTGCCGCGCAGGGTGGTCGCCATGCGCTGGGAGAGCGGATGGATGCTGTTACGTCAACGGGGCCAGGCCAATGGAAGCGCGCGCGCAGCTACCTCGTCAGGTACCTGGGGACAGCTGGGGGGCGGTATAAGAAGGATGGGCGATGTCAGCGCCGGGGCAGCCCATCACTCGCAGTCGAGGAGTAGCGATGAGCAGTTCGGTTCTCGACAGAAGCAGGAGCAGAAGCACAATGCGGAGAGCATTAAGGATAACCAGCGGCTCTGCTCGAGAGGCAAAGAGGGAGGGAGGAGAGAGTGAACCAGAGGCGAGCTGGGCGATGCGACGACAAACGTTGGACTTGACGTTGCAGGACCTTGGCACTGGGGCCCGGCCATGGAAATCCAATCCAGGCCAATCCAAATGCAATCCGATCCAATCTGCAGGCCTCCGCCGGCTGGGAGACCTTCCCCCCCTCTAGCGTCTGTACATCGTAGAGCCAAGGTTACGGTGCTCAAGTAGTTCGATACTTTGTGAGGGAGTTGACTGCCCATCCGTGGAGGCAACCTTGGAAGTGGCACAGTGGCCCCTCGTGGCGTCGAGGCCGCAAGTGTAATTGCCTGCAGTAACTACTCAAAGTAGGTAAGCTATCTATCTACTGTATCTATCTATCTATCTATCTATCAACCAACGCACTTTTTTTTGGTGCTTGGCTGCCACGCGTGACAGCAGCAGCAGAGGCTTTTGAGTGCTGACGTACCCAAGATGTGGTGCTGTAGCTGGCTGTAGCTTGCCACCTGCACCCAGGCACACTGCCAGCTCACTAATAAGTTGCTTGACTTGGTCTCGTCTTTGGGTTTGCGTTGCAGAAAGAACGTGGCATGCTGTGCATGCTGTGCCCCCCCTTGCCCCCCCC
>NW_026055206.1:0-132325 GCF_022829205.1 Neoarthrinium moseri | reverse complement strand
TTTCCCCCCTTTTTTTTCCCCTTTTCTGACCCCCTGAACTCCTCCTGAAGGGCTCTGTTTTGAGTCATGTCGTGTGATGAGATGTGCTGTGGTGTGCTGTAGTGAAGGACGCGGCGAGACGTGTAGGGGTCTGAGGATGCACAATATTTCCCAATGAAAACGGCGATGCAGTTGAGACTTGAGAGCCACTTCCGTGAGCGAGGTTGGGAGCAGAAAAGATGACGACTTCATGGCGTTGATCTACCTACAAGAACGCCCGAGCGCTAATTTCCAGGACCAGGCCCGTACGATATACGGCATCAACGTTGATGAGCTGACTTACAGGAAGCTGAATGGTATGGAGAAGGTCTCGCCGGCTGGCGACTTGTCCGGCCACTGGTGGGACGAGGAGAAGCAGGAGATGAAATAGGTCGTTGAGAGTACTTGCGACGATATGATAGAATAAATCACAGAACGCCTTGCTACTGCATTTTATCTGCTTCCTTCCCTATGAATCTGAACCGAAAGACTCGTACTCCATGGCGCGTCGTAGCATCGTCTAAAACTCCGGCTGTCCTAACTGTACTCTATGCTGTATGATACCCCCACACCCCTACTTCTGGCGCTTGGCGTATAACAGCTCCGCCGACTTGAGCGTCGTGGTGTTGGCGCCAAGCTTGTTGATAGTCTCCATCCACTCATCGTACTCATCCGAGTCGAACACAATGCCGCCTCCTAATATTATACTGCGTTAGTAATCTGCAAATGGAAGACACCTGCCAGAAAAGCGAGCACTTACCGGCTTGGAGGTAAGCCACCTCGTCCTTGTACAGCATTGTCCTAAGAGCAATGCAGGTGTCCATGGCGCCTTCTGCCTCCTTGCCCTCGACGTCCACTGAGCCGTAGCCAAAGTAACCAACCGCACCGGCGTAGATACCTCGCTTCTCCTTCTCGAGCTCGGCAATCAGCTCCATCGCCTTCACCTTGGGCGCGCCGGAGACTGTGCCGGCAGGGAAGATGGATCTGAAAGCATCGAACCTGGTCTGGCCTGGCCGCAGCACACCAGACACCTGTGAGACCAGGTGTTGCACGTGACTGAACTTCTCGACGACCATGAGTCGGTCTACCCTAGTGGTCAGGGGGTCGCACACTCGGTTCACATCGTTCCGTGCCAGGTCGACCAGCATAACGTGCTCGGCCCGGTCCTTCAGTGAGTTGCGCAGTTCGGTCGCCAGCTTCTCATCCTCCTCGGGCGTCTTGCCACGCTTGACCGTACCGGCGATAGGGTGGGTGATAATGCGACCCTCCTCCTCCTTGACGAGCAGCTCCGGCGATGCCCCAATGATCTGGAAGTCTTTGCAATCAATGTAGAACAGGTATGGGGAAGGGTTGACCGTGCGTAGGTGACGGTAGATGTTGAAAGGGTGCAGGCTCGTCGGCCTTGCGAACCGCTGTGACGGCACGGCTTGGATGATGTCGCCCTTCACAATGTGCTTCTTGAGCGTCGTGACATGGTTCTCGTAGCCCTCGCGCCCAATGTTCGACGTCGCCTCATTACCTAGCTTTATGGGGCCCTGGACGGGAATTGGTATCTCGGGCGAGTTGAGCACGTCGATCAGCTCTGCAATCCTTTGTGTGGCCTTTTCGTACTCCGCAGGCAAGGCGTCCAAGCTATCGGCGACGGGGATGTATGTGACGACCTTGATGACGCCGTAGAACCTATCAAACGCCACTATGGTGTCGAACAGCATGAAGAGCGACTCTGGGATCTTCAAGACATCCTTCATCGGCCTCGCCGTCTTGGGCTCGAAGTAGCGCACGCAGTCGTAGCCCACATAGCCGACGGCACCACCGCTGAGAGGAGGCAGCTTCAGGCCGGGCACCTCGAGCACGGTGTACTGCGCGAGCTCCTTCTCCAGACCGGGAAGCGGGTCGACCGACTCGCCATGGCCCTCTCCAGTCTTTATGATCTTGCGGGGCCCCGAGGCGACGAAGCTGTACCGGCCGACTCGCTCGGTGGCGGCGCTCTCGAAGAGGCAGGAGAAGTCGGATTTGGAGTGCGACGAGACCTTGAGGTAGGCGGCCGACGGGGTGATCAGGTCGGCGGAGATCTGGCCATAGACGGGGACGAGGTTGGCCTTCTTGGCGCTCTGTTGCGGTTGGGAGAGGAGGTCCTGGATGGTCGCAAGGGAGGGGACGACGTCCTGTGTTACGGAAAGTGGGATGTTAGTCGGTGACTGCTTCGCGGGAGGACTGAGTTTCGCAGGCCCATTGGAGCTCCTTACGGCGTGTTCCATGGTGGATGGGTGTCTCTGGCACAGGGGGATACGATGTGCAAAAAATTAGGAGACAATCAGCTCCTCTGCATCCCTATGCGGTGAGAAATGAGCACGGAGTTCGCTTGAGTCACCCAGAATTCGTGGTCAGTCCAAAAATACGCCCACGGAGACTTTTTTGGGCTTCCTGTCATCGGCGCCGCGGCGGGGCACAGCACAGTCAGATAGAATCTGGCAGCTAAGGTAAGCACCAACTTCGGGATCACAACCGAACGACGCTCAAGCAGCTCTCTAGAGTACTTCAAGTCCACAGGTCTCTTGATTGATGTCAATTTACACTGTAACAAGAGTGGAAATTTTTCCGCCTGTTCTCTTGTCCAGCTTGAATGACTCACGCTCGAATTCTGTGCTCGAGTGCTCTGGATGTGCTGACCCAGGGCCATGGGAGACAAAACCCTGCATGCATTTCCAAAGTTGGCTTACTGAGATCAGATCCAATTCACATTCACGGACCCCTGGGGACATATTGGGCTTAGGTACAGCAGGTACTAACGCTGCCGCTCTTAACCGACCTACGGATCCTTTGGCTTGTCATGAATTCTGACCTACGATACCGGTATACGGTCATATACACGTATACCTAGGTATATGCTATAATCATACAGTGGATCAGTAAGATACTTTCAGTGTTCAGGAATTTGCATCAGTCGAGTAATATATCCGGCGACATGTACTGCAAGCCTCCCTGCTGCAACGCCGAATCCATATTGCCCAAACAGATTGTATTGTCGGGGAAAAGATAAAAACATATCTTACGCCGTCATGATTCATGATCAGACGTCTGCCGCATAGCGCAGGCATCCGTGTTCTTTTCGTACCGTCCAGCAAACTACAGACGTCGTGCCGCATAGACAATAGCATCCTCCACTTAGCTCTCCACAGCCAGGGCCTTGACACCGACGAGCTTTGCCCCCTTGCCCTTGCCCTCGGTAGTGACGACCCAGTACTCGACCCTCGTCCCGTCTCTTGTTATCCTGTAGACTCGCACGTCGTTGCCCTTGCCCGCCTTGCGCACCGCGTCGATGAGGTCGCTGTACTGGCCCTGCGCGTCCCAGTCGGCGGGATCTTGGATCTCGACCTGGGCGCTCGATGGGGAAGGGTGGGAGATCAGAGAGGCGAACTCCTCTGTAGCGCGAAGAGAAGTGATACGTTAGCATGTTTTCGGGACACAGGAGTGCGGAAAAGAAAGCGCCATCAACGGCCACGATGACGGTGGAACTGGTGTGTTGAACCTACCCTCGTCCGGCAAACCCTTGCCGCCCTCGTCCCAGTTCAGGCACACGGGAACAAACGGCTCGTCCGCGTCACTGGTGTAGAAGGCATCCTTGACGGCGCTCTTCAGCACGGCGGGCACCTGGACTCCGGCGTCCGTGGCCTTGAAGTCCTGCTTGCTGGCGGACTTGGCATAACCCTCGCTTGGATCTTTGTTGGCCTTGTCCAAGAAGGCCATGTAGTCCTCATCAGAAGCCATCTTAAGTGTTCGAGTTGTTGTGAAGCTTCGTCCGCAACTCGAAAGGAGTGCCGAGACTCGATTTCCAGAAAGCACCGGTACCGAATTCGTGGAAAGCTCTCGGGATGTTAGGCTCCAACTTTGGAGACAGGTGGTCGCTGGTAAGAGTGAATTGCGTGCGAAAGCGAGCACTGGCTGGGGTAAAGGAAGCAGTCTATGTAAACCAGGCCGAAGGGTTGACTTGGACATGGAGCTGGTGTTGGGTCTTGGACGACGATAGTGGGTGGACTATCCAGATGACGCAACCTGCATGCCCGGCCGCCCAAGCTTGTTTCTTCTTACAGCTGAGGGCAATCGATAAACGCCCGACACACAGAGACACTAGTGGAGAGCTTTTTTTTTTACGACTACATGGTGGGCACAGTGGGTATACAAGTTCACGTTACAATCATGATCAATTTTCGCACCAAGTGTACATGTCTGGGGGAATCTCTAGGTTCTTTGTTCATCATGCAACTTTTCTCATTAGCTGCGTTAGATACCTCAAATACCAATTTTCAGACCACCACGCCCTTGACAGTAGCCATGATTGAACCCCAGGAACTCCGATGCAAGTGACAGAATCAAGGAAACACAGACACCCTTTACGAGGCCTGGACGAGATCCTTCTTGAGAGTACCCTGGTATTGCTTCTTCTCCGCCGGGGTCTGGAAAGCACCGTGTCCGAACTCGGACGAGGTGTCGATCCACTTGAGCTCGACCTTCTCCAGAGCCTTTCTCGAGGTGTGGGTGAACATGGACTTGCGGAGGGTCATGACTCGCTTCTTGACACCGGGGATGGAACCCTTGACCATGACGAAGTCGTTGTTGACCTCACCATATCTGACGAAACCACCCAGACTACAAGGGGAAAACTGGTTAGCGGGGTTCACGACCTCAAGAGGTTCAGAGATCGAATGGGCTACTCACGGAGTGATGGTCTTCTTGGTAACATCCTGGTCGGTGGCACCGTTGCTCTCGTTGTCGGCCTTGCCGATACGGTAAACCTTGTGGTTGACCGAGGTACGGTGGTGGTAACCCATCTGACCGGCACGGGCAACAGTCCACTGGACGTGGGACGGGTGCCAGGCACCGATACAAGCAACCTTACGGAGACCCTTGTGGGTCTTACGCGGGAGCTTCTTGGTACCCCAACGGGCAGTGACACCGTTGAAACCGTGACCCTTGGTGACGGCAATGACGTCGATCATCTCATCCTGCTCGAAGATGGAGTCGATCTCGACGGGCTTCTCGAAGAGGCCGTGGCCGAACTCGACCTTGTCGGCAACGGAGCCACCGTTGACCTGGATCTCCATAAGGTGGGCCTTCTTCTGCTTGAGAGGGGTCTTGCGGATCTGGGTGTGGGCGAGGACACGGACGACGGTGCAGTACTTCTTCATGCGCTCGAGCTCGCGGGTGATGGAGGAGCCCTTGGTCTCGGAGTGCTTCTTGGCGTACTTGGTGAAGGCCTTCTTCTTGGACTTGTACCAGTTCTTGTAGAAGCGGCGCTTGACTTCGTCGCTCAAGTGCTCGGCCCAGATGGTGGTGAGCGAACGCAGACCGCGGGGGGTCTCGATGTAGCCCACAAGACCAACAACGATCATCTGTAAATCAAGATGTTAGCCATAGGCACATAGCCAAGCGGGCTGCGTTGTTCGTACAGGGGGGGTGTCAATGATGGACACGGCCTCAACGACCTCCTTCTTGTGTGCCTTGGCACCGGGGCGGTCGAGGTCGCGGACGATGGTCGTCATACCGGCCTTGTAGCCCATGGCGGCCGTCAGGTGGACGGGCTTCTTGGGGTCATCCTTGGGGAAGCTGGCGAAGGCAAGCGGTTAGCGATCATGTTTGCACTGGAACACCCAACGGCGCAGGAGGCCGAGAGGAGAGAAGCGGCATGACGAGGCCGGAGAGAGGCGCCATGCTGCGATGCAGGCTCAACCCCCGAGCTCTGAACGACCCCCTTCTCTCCTTCGCGACCCGAGCTCGACGAGGACGCCAGAAAAAAATCACCATCTCGATGTCGGAACCAAACTTACGACTTGACCTTGCCTCTGTGACGGGCGGCACGCTTTCTGGGCAGGAAAGCCAGAGAGCCGTGACGGGGAGCCTCGAACTTTCGGTGAGACATCTTCGATTGATTTGTTCCTGGCGTTAAGGAATAGTGTCAATCGGGTCGAGAGGAATGGTGAAAAGGAAGATCGCGAAAGTAGTCAACTGGACCGGGTCTGAAATTTCCCAGGTGGTGAGGGCTGTAATTTTTTGGTGCGGGCTAAAACTGCGGGACCAATGGCCTGAGATTAGCCGAAGCGCTCGGCCAGTGGTGGCAGGAAGCTGGGCGGGTGCGGTGAGGAGAGGAACCCTGGAAGCTTGGGCCACTTTTGACCCAAATCCGTCCAGTCGGCTCCAACGAAAATTGCCCACCTGGGCAGTCACTGGTGATCCGCAGGGTCTTGCACGTGACCTAGTAACTTGCAAGGACATATCCGTCCATTGTGGCCGAGAGAGAGAGAGAGAGAGAGATGTCAACCTGGCAAAGTCGGGGTGGTGTTTGTGGCCAGTGACGTGACCGTCTCGCTAGTTTTTCCTGAGACTCTGGGAAGACTACACAGCTACGTAAGGTAGGTAGGTAGTACATGCTCCGCAGCTACGGCCGATCATTATGGAGCTGGCTGACCAACAATGGGATGTTCTGATCAGGCCATTCCTCTCCGTGATGTTGCTTGTTAGTCGATTTCTACCTCCCAATGCAGGAGCCGCCACCTGACCTGCCTTCGTGCTGAACATTTTGAACCACAGGCAGATGACAAAACAATTGTGCATGTCTGCAAGAAACAGTGACTGCTTGTCAAAATGTGCTCTTTCTTTTTAAAACATACTATCCTAATTACGTAGCGACAGACGAAACCTTCGTAGAGTTGCCAACCATGTTTGCACACGATAGAAGCCTCAGCAACCATGTCTCATCAACAACAACAGGGATATACACTTTGAGAACAGAATCATCGACAGAGGAGAAGGGGTATGTAGTCAACTGCAATCAGCGCACACCAAAGCCTGAACAGAACAACAACCACCAAGACAATTGTTTTTTTTTCTTCAGTGCTTCCGAAATCCTAGTCTTTTGTCGCCTTAGGCTGCGCCCTCGGTCTTGGGCGCAGGCCCCATGATCCCATTCATGCCGGCACTGGTAGGAGTCGACGTCTTCATCTCTCCCGACGCAGATGTCGGGCCAGAGTTGGGACCGCCAACGTTGACCTTCTTGTCTTCCTCACCGCTGTCGTCATAGTCTTCGTCGACATCCATCTTCCTGGCGGCACGCTCAGGTTCGCTGGTTGGCGGCGGAGGAGGTGCAGCGGCCGCAGCAGGAGGTGCAGGAGTAGGAGCCGAAGGGTGTTCAGTCCTTGGGCGCTCGTCCTGTGGTGGGTAATCCTTCAGTGGGGCTGGGCCGGGTCCCTGTGGAGGCCCCTCATGGACGATTCCTTGCATCGGAGAGGGTCCTTGCTGCATAGGAGGCAAGTGGGCCGGCATGTTATGCGCAGGCTGGTGGTGAGCAGCCTCGGACGGGTGGTAGGGTTCCGTTCCGTGGCGCTGGTCATCTGCACGTCTCATGTCCTCAGCTCTGCGCTGATCTTCCGCACGACGCTGTTCATCCAGCCGCCGCTGCTCCTCGAAACGGTGAGCCTCCGGAGAATTCCGGCGGTACGGCTCAGGGCCTCTCAGTGGGGTTGACGGGCGTCGGTGACGCATGTCGTGGATGAGCGCCCGGTTCTCCTCAGAAGCAGGCTTTTTGATCGACGGTTCATCTTCCCACTCCCTCATCCTCTTGGGGCCAACGGAAGCAGGGCGCTCATCAATACGATGAATAGGACCATCAGGTCCCATCATCGGCTTTGGTGGGCCGTTCTCCAAGTTGCTGGGGCCAGCTGGCTCCTGGTGGTGGCCGTACGGCGGGGGTTGGTGTTGGGGGTACGCTGACTTGGGAGAAGGCATGCGGCTGTCACGCATGGGAGGGCGAGACTCCGAGCGGGGAGATCCTGCCCGGTATGGCATCAAGTGCGGTGGAGGTGCGCCGTTGGGCGGTCCGCTAGGTGGGCCATTTGGTTGAGATTGCATACCTGCCAGGGGAGCTGGGGTGTAGTTCGGGTTGCTGACCCGCGCCGGTGGTCCTGAAGACGGCGGCGGCGGTTGAGACTGGCCCTGGGGCGGAGGGCCACCGTAGTGTTGCGGAGGACCAGGCGAGGGACCGCGACGGATCGGACCAGGACCCGGAGGCGGTCCTTGACGGCTGGCTTCACCATATGGTCTCATTGGCGGTTCCTGGCGGGGACTGGGCTGGCGCGGCATAGGCGGTGCCTGACCCCGGAAAGGCTCTCTCTGGTCGTACGGGTTGGGAGGCTGAGGGGGGTTGACTTCGGATAGTCGGCCCCATCCGTTTGCCCCGCCAGGCCCGACAGGAGGTCGGCCGGGCTGTTGTTGCTGGGGTGCAGACGAAGCTCCCGTCCACTGGGGTGCCTGAGGTCCTTGAGCTCCGTAAGACTGCGGGTGAACGTCGGTGGGTACCGGGGCAGGACCTTGGACTATCTGACCACTCGACTGGCCTTGGCGGAGAAGCTGCAGTCTCGCCTTGATGTGTGGATTGTTGGGGTCGAGTTCAGCCGCTCGCTGGTAGGCATCAAGAGCATCCGAAATCTGGTTATTGCAGCTCTCGTACAGTGTACCGAGATCATACCAAACCTCGGAGATGTAAGGGTTGAGGCGAATTGCACGAGAGTATGCATCAAGCGCGTCGCGGTATTGGTTGATCTGGTAGTAGAGCACACCAATCGAGCACCAAAAGGTCGGGTTGCGACCATCACGGTAAACTGCTTGCTGATATGCTTCATATGCCTTCGGGTACTTCTGTTGCGACATGTAGCACCGGCCCAAGAGATACCAGCTCTGTGCATCGTTGTTGTCTACGGATCACATTAGTCTTTGTTCAATTGGTTGAATACGCGGGATTGGAACTCACCAGCAGAGACGGACTTCTCCAAGTATTCGATAGCCCGTTCCTGACTTTGGAAGCTGCTGCTCTGCTGATGGTGGAGCCATCCCAGTTGCTGCAGAACCTTGGCGTGGTTCGGGTCTCTATCAAGAACTCTGCTATAGGCCGTCTTGGCGCTATCGTACTGTTGGGTTCATTTTAGTCGACTATTCGTCAGAGTTCATAACCTAGCACTTACGTCTTTCTGTTGCTCGTGGACGTGTCCGATCTGGAACCAAATGTCTTCCTCGGTCAAGGGCGGAGGAGGAGACGTCACAATATAGTTAAAGCACTATAGTGCGTCAGCTTGAGGTTGGAGACGAGGACTTGGCAGGAACTCACTTCTAAGCTCTGACCATACTTCGCCTGCTGTTTGTATATTATACCCAAGCGGAAGTAGATTTCGTTGGCCTTCTCAAAGTCGGGCTGCATTTGCATGACCTGAGAAAACGCCTCCTCGGCATGTTCCAATGAACCGTAGCGGTCATACAGTATACCAATGCCGTACCAAAGCTTAGGTTCCTATGCGACTGTCAGCTTGCCATGTCTGGATATACAATTGCTATTCTGTCACTGACCTTGGGGTTTGGCAGGTTGACCAGAGCTGATTGATAAGCGGCGTAAGCCTGTTGCAGGTCATCCATCATCAGATAGCAATGGCCTAGGTTTCATGGTTAGCGGTGTCACGGGTATAGAAGGCATGGAGCACATACCAAGACTGCCCCAGACTTCGCCGTTCCGTTCGTCTATCTTGAGGATGGCTTGGAGGTATTCCACTGCCTTGTGAAACTCCTCACGAGTTCGAAGGATGAGACTGATCGCGTTCATCGCAGGGATGGACTGCGGGTTCGCTCGAAGCGCATGGTCGTATGCGTTCATAGCATCGTCGAGGCTACCCAAAAGCTCCGAGAAGCTTCCTACAATGGAATTTAGTCGCAATTCTAACGGGTGCGAGAATCAATATGCCGGCCTACCTATTTGCATCCACAGCAGTTCATTGACAGTGTTGATCTGGCGCGAAGGCGCCGTGGGATAGTGGACAGGCCCCGGGGGCGGGGGCCCCTGCGGGCCGTGATGCATCTGCATCGGCATCTGGGGCGACGGGTGGTGGTTGGCCATGGTCGCCTCTTCTGTCTACTGGCCGGTTCGAACAAGCAGTGCACGCCTACAGACTGGAGGGACGAGCTTGGCGCAAGGCTGGAGCGAGGCTGCTACGTCGGTACTAGGGTGGAGAGGGTTGATAGTGCAAAAAAAGGCCCAAGAAGTCAAATAATAAACAATGAGGATGAGGATAGAGTCCCGATTATACGCCGTTGTGCCGAGCGTCGAGCCCGGGGGTTGATGGTGGAGTGTTGGCGTTGCGAAGTTTAAACTCGCAAGATGCAACAGCTCCCAACGGTCGCGGTCCGAAAGATGACGCTGCTGTCGCACCCGCACTTGGGGGAACGAGGTCCTGCCGGGCCCAATACGGGATATAGCTCGGTGGCTGGCGGGAGGAGAGATGCGAGGGCGAGTCTCGTGCAGTGCTACGAGACGACTGAGGTCGCTGACTGTTCCCCGGCGCCGGACTGCGGTGACGGGCGATAGGTGGTAAGGAGGAGAGGGTGATGGGGAGGAGGGACGAACTGCTCTGGCGAGGGAATTCGGGAAGGGGACGCAGAATAATTCTCCTCTCGCCAAACTACCCTTACCCACGAGAGAGGAACAACCTAAGCTGGGATTTGGCGTAATTTAATGTGGAGCCCATGCGCAAGTGCGTCCCCTGGACCAGAACAAGCCGTCGAAGTTTGGGCGCGTAGCCGGCTGGTAGCCCCCAGGTACTCTTCAGCCAGCTGGGGCACGCTGGGGCGGCTGTGTGGGGCCGGCTCCAATCCACCCAGGCCAAGGCAATCCACATGTACCTGCGGCTTCACTTAAGATGGCAGATTTAGCCAGGGTGCAGCAAGCAGGTGGGGACCTCCTTCGTCACAGGCTCATGGCAGCGCGAGCAGTCGGGTGGATGTACCGTACCGCATGTACGGGCTTGGGCTTGGGCTCTGGGCTGGACAGATTAGCGGTAAAGAATTACCACGTAAGTAATGACCAGACCCAGCCACGGCCATGGGAGTCAGACAGACCAGTTTGTCAACCCACTGAGCGTTATTCCAATGCTCCTAGACTGCGTCCACATAGGTAGTTATTCCTCGTCGGCTTATTCTAGCCAAATGATTGCCAACTACGGCATGCCGCGATCTCTGATGCTTCGAGGCTCTGTAGCGCAGCGGACGAAAGCACACGAAGCTGGCCCTAATGACTCAATATTCCCCCATCTGTTTACTGGACACACACTTCTTTCTGTTCGTAGCCACGTTGAGCAATTGACTTGGGGGCAAAGACTGACCGGTTTACTGCTACTTATGTAGGTCCTTGATGTGCTACTACCGTAATGCTTTCCCTTTCTCACCACCAAAGCGCGACAGGAGTGTCTACCCGAATCCTGACTGTTATCGCGAGCACTATAAGTGCCTAGGTAGCTCGTTTTCTTTTTGGTCCCTCGTGGCTCTCGCTTGAATCCGATGGCGACAGGCTGATTGTAGGTTTCGATCCCCATGCACCCCAAAGCCAGATCAGAAAGCATCCCGTTTCTGACTAAGAAGTCTGTGTGTTGCTTTTTGGACTTTCGTGACGTTACTGCGTTACCCAAAGGCGGAAATGACCGCGGGCTTGGATCATGGGGTGGATGCGGACGTGGCCCGTGGTCGATACCCTGCCTTGACCCTGCACCTGCACGGGGGGGGACGCACGAGTCCCTGGAGAAGAATACGCGCCCGGTACTTTGGTCGACTTGCCCTTCTGCAGCCGCCATGTTCCCGAGACACCTCCAAATTTGGTCCTTCTCCGGTTTTTTTGTGGCGACGGATCCAGCCCGCTCGTTTATTACCACTAGGGGGGTACAAAGGTACCTCGCCGATGACACGCACCTGGGCCTAACCTTTAGCTGGCCCTCCCGTGGGCCGTCAGCCTTCTTCGTCTCCCTGTCCATCACCATCCAATTTAAATTGAGGGACGCTTATCTTGGTCGGAGTATTTATCCTCACCAAATTCATCAGATGCGCCCGAGTGCACACACCACCTCCTGCTAAAAGCAGCTACACTCTGCACCCCTCTGGCCCCCAGCCTTCCCCGATCGACTCTCGTCGGACGCAGATGCAGATGCAGACTTGGACTTAACCGCCCCGTCCTGGAGCCCATGAGATCGATCCGGTACAAACTGCGGCTGTCTAACCACAGTGACCAGAGTTAAACGTTTCCCAAGCTTCATCGTTCCTGCAGAAGAATCTTCAGGAACGGCAGTCAGTCTATTTTTGCGCCGCTGGTTTTGGCCCTCGTGCTGACAGGATTTGCATCGTGCATCCTGGCTGAACAGGCTGACCCGTAGGCACACCATGTGCCATGCTGCTCACTGCATCAGAACCCGAGTTCGGTGACAAGTGTCAGCTCCTGCCGGCGGCAAGGGACTCACAGTGACGCGCTGGCATCAGGACCAAGGGTCATTAAGATTCTAGATTCGTCTTCGGACTCTTATCGCAAACATCACCGGTGCCCATCTTGCTAGAGTTTGAGGTGTGTTATGCTTCGAGGTAGATCCGGTGCTTCGCGCCAGCTTGTGTTCAGGTGCAGTTCACCAGTAGAGTCTGTGGGCCTATCGTATCAGACGAGCCGCCATTGCCGGGTTTCTGTGCAGCACTTCCTGTAGATCATCCCGTCGCTTGCGAGGAACATCACACAACCAACCGCTGGGATGCTGCTGCAGTATTGATCGGTATCAGAGTACCTAGCTCCCGGCCCTGAGATCAGCCCAGTGTTTCGATCCTACCTTACCCGTGTATCCTCAGGTGCCGGCTGTACTTGTGTGCATATACCTACACGTAGGCAATCAATACTCTGAATCTGTCGGGCATTCCCGGCGCTTAATTCAGGAAGACAACGTTTCCTGTCTCCTTGGCATAAAGCTGGATCTTCATCATACTCCTTTTTGATCTCTGGCGGGGAAGCATGTGTTGCTTAACCTAGTGAGAGTTTGGCGTCGGTAAAACGAGTACCGGACTATGCTCATTGAGGAACAAAGTGCCCCCAATCATCGCCACGTGCTAAGTAGTTAGATCCCGTCGAGACTTTGGCATTTGACAGTACTATGGTAGAGCCTTCGAAAACGCAAATTATGGCTGAATCGCAGCTTTGCGCCTGTAAGGATGGTAGACTCGAAGGTGTTGGATCTAGGGTCTCCATATGCCAGGCTGTCAAAATGGCAATCCAACGAGTGCTGGGGCGTCTGAGTGTAGTAATGACTCGTCATGCTAGGGATTTGGCAGCTCAACGGCCTCAGCCACGAGTCTGAAATTCCCACGAATTGAAAACGGGGTCTTTGTACAAAGGGCGATCCCGAGAAAGTCAGTGCAAGCAACCATCAGATTACGGCCCTATCAATCTATGTTATATTGTTTGGTCATTTGGGTGATGGCGGCATAGTTGGAGATTCGTGTCAGGGGTCATCAAAAGCATGATCGACTGGCATATGATTGCGGTTGTGCATCATGTTTCCGGCTACGACGTAGATATAGTGTCGATTGGAACCGTTAGGCAGGTTTGGAGAGGCACAGCACCTAGGCTGACTGGCTGGGGTCGAGGAGAAGGGTTTGAACCCGACGGAAGCAATCCCGTCTGCGAATTACCAGGAACCTTAACGTTTAGGAGCAATTATGGCCGCAGAATCAAGGGGGCGGCGAACACGAACCTAACCGGATACACATGCATGCGAGGGTTCGTGGCCAGCGAGGAAGGAGAGTCTGGGGCTTACCGCGTCCCCTTTGGTTAGTGGCTGCTTGGCTCCCACCCAGATTTTGTATGTGTTCTGTGCTGCATCTCACGCATATGCAGACCGTTGATGCATCGCCGTCATTCGCCAAGCTAGAAAGTCGGTACGTTGACGTGCCACAAGTGGAAGAGGTGCTTCGGCAGCTCCACACACACACCAACTGCCCGCCACCCTCATCCTGCATGCTGGGCGAGCGGCAGGGCTAGGTCCAGTCCACCATGTGTGGCACCCCTGCAACCGCCTCCATCATCGTCAGTGCGTTGCGAGACAAGACAAGCCGAAGAGGCGCGCCCCAGGCGATGGCGGCGGCGGCGGCGGCGGCGGCGTTTTCTTTCGGGCAAGCCACGAAAGCAGATAGTCACCCACCACTGCACCTTTCCACCATGAGACTCGCCTTAGCCTCTGCGTCAGATGAGTTGGCTCCTACTCGCGCCAGGGCCGTTCACGAATCAGTCCTTCTACCGAACGTCTTGGCACGAAAGCCTTGCAACTCACGAGATGGCCTTCTCGTTTGATCCCCGCAGCTTTCACCACAACAGCTGCAACTGCGTAAGGGGGTGGACAAGGATCCGCGGTGGTCCGTTTCCCACCAGAGCGGCTTATTCCATAAGATAGGCAACCACCTAAAAGGCTTGAGTGACGGGGTCCTTCATCGCGGTATGCTCCGGGTCGAAACATGGTAACTGGTAGATGAGCATCACCATCACCGTGGCTGCGGTGAGTGGGTGGCTTTGGAGAAGTAGGCTGCGGCACTTGGTTCGCTAAACGGACGAGGACCGGAGCGTGAAACGAGCCAGCTTAATTTAGGCAAGCCTGCATGGCAGCCAGATTCTGTGGGATGGGGAAAGATGGAGAGGAACATGTTGAGCGACAAAAGGGCCGGCGCGCAGGGGTTGGGTAGATCGGATCGATTGAGTGGAAAGCAGGCGTGGCCACCTAAAACACGCCCAAGGTCGCTCCCGAGATCCTTGGGGATTCAATCAATCGCCTGGTTTGTCCGCCGTCCAACCCACCCACGCACTTGTCAACTTCCGGCAGGTCTGGGCGGCCGAGACACACCACACACACACACCACACACTACACGCCCGCCCGCGCTGGCGACACTGGACATGCGAAGCTGCGCTCCACACACCTCTCCGCGGCCCTAGCCAACGTTCTGCCGCAACGCGATGCGCTGGGTGAGGATGACAGGTGGGCTGCCCGTGCGAGTGCAACTCCCCTCGAGCAGTACTGTACTTGTGTGTCTGCATTATGTACGCAGCCGATCCTGCCGTGCTCTGCTGCGGTGCGACGGAGTTGATATTAAGAGGCACCCCTGGCCCGGTTTGAGGACGGTTTCCCAGCGCATGCCACAGGCAAGCACAGGATAAAGACGACATCTCTTGCTTTGAGACACCCTTATTTTCTAGACTGCGCTGGGTCCGTTGGCCCGAGCATTCCCGAGAGCCCTATCTGCGCCTCCCAATATGAGAACAGATGGTGGCTTAAGGGGGCGTTGGAATAATATTTTTCTTAAGTCACTTCTTATTGAGGTGAGATGCGCACGGTCTTGCCCTCAACGTAATCATGTGGTTCCGTATATCGTGAGGTTTAGGTGACGAGACGACTGCGGGGGTTTCCGCGCTTAAACGCATAACTGAACATATACAGTGTCTAGCTAGTCCTCCCTGGATTACATTCCACCGTGATTGTAGATATCTAGCATCACACCCGCGTTGCACTGCTCGAAAGACTGTACTGGAGGTGATCGATGCATGCAAGGAGTTCTCGACTTGGACGTCAACAATATGCTCTAAGCACTGAACTTGGAAAGCTTCTAAGTGCCATGTAGTATCAATAGACCAAGAAGAGACCAATTTACCGGAAATGCTACAATACTCCGACAACCCGAACCACCTATACATAGGCTAGGTAAATACAGTACAGTGGACTATATCATTCTGGGCTGCTTTGGAATTGCTCACAGAAGCCACGTTCGCACGTTGTCGCTGAAGTTCTGGTCCAAGAATGTCCATACATGCTATCTCGACGTAATGCGCTCTGTATGTTTGCTGCAGACCAGACTGTCATTCCGAAATATAGAAAACCTGGTTCGTGTAGCTCTACAAGAACTATATCCCCTCCAGTCGCGAGTGTAATTACAGATGCGTAAGACAGTTCTCATAACCCAGAATCTCATTATAGAGGAAACCGTGCATCACCTGCGGCGATTTTGTTGTTCGCTCGTTGACGGTAAGCGACCGACTCCTCTAAGCCTACTCCATGCTGAAATGCTGACCATAGTATACAAACACAAGACACCGTCAGACGCCAGACCCCATGCTTGAGATAAGAAATACTCAAGAGCTGTGCTTCTCCATGTGATCCTGGTCAGGCACGTAATTCGTCTCTCCCAACAGAGCTGCCGGTTGTGAAGTCATGGCAGTCTGCGTAGGCTGCGGCTGTGTCGACACGGTTGGACCGCTCGTATGGCTTGGAGGTTGGGACTGACTTCGAGGGCCGGTGGTCCCCGTTGCGGCATGCAGCCTCTGGTCTAGGGCCTTGAGGGCAAGTGCCCGTCTTCTCTCTGCCTCGGCCCTTACGCCACCAGGGGCGCCTCTCTGTATGAAGCCACCGCCGTGTGCTGCAGAAACCTCTGCTGCCGAGAATGGAGTGCAGACCTTCATGGCTACCAAAACGTTGAAAACCTGGTCCGACAACGCTGCAACAGCCGGCTTGACGGGGCCGGGAAAGAACTCGGCGAACGCAAACGTTTCGCTGGCATCCCCTCGCATCGAAGTTGGCTGAGACGAGTCAAGATCGGGAAAGACGGTCTTGTAGAATCGCAGGTATGTCCAGCTAGTCAGAAGTCCGAAAGTGGCCAAAAGGACATGAGCAACCGAGAGAATCGGGGTCAAGGAGAGCACAGTCACTACCCCCAGGTGTATCAGAGGGATTCGAGGTACACGGAGTGACACAATACCGCGGAACAGCGTGACGGTATGGGCGGGGACAAGTTGACTGAAGGCCACGAGGAACGAGATCTGGAGCGGGATCGTGCCCGAAACGGTGGTGAGGCTGCAAGAAGGCAAGGGGTGTCAGTCCTGGGAGCAGCCAAGGGAAAGAGTTAGAGTGTGCCAAGAGGGAACCTACGTCCATCTCTCGTTGCGCGTGAGAGTAAACATCATGACCAGTACCAGGAAGGAGAGAATGTTGGGGACAAGCAATGTCACCAGAAGGAACTTGGCGAACTCCCTTGAGGACCAGGCCCGCTCAAGGTAGCGACCACCTTGGAAGATGGTCAAGCCAGCAATTCCGAGGGTGAATATATTGTTCTCTACCAGAGTAGTTGTGACAAAGGTCCAGGGATAGAAGAGCGACAGTTGGGGGACCAGTGTAAGCCACTCGACCACGATCTCCGAGTTGGCCGACCATTGTCGATAGCGCACCGCTGCGCTCAGGACGGATTGCAAGAGGAGTGCAATCAAGAGCACTCGGGTGACCGGGGGTATATTTATTCGGGCGGGCATGGTGACTGCGCTGGCTCACGACGTTGAGCTCTGCTCACAAAGTGGTCGGAATTATTTATCTTGGGCTCCCTGAAGCATCGTAACCGGACACGGTTCTGGGGGGGTCGCGCGCCTGAGAACGGAAATGATCCGAACCGGTGTGGCTGTTGGACAGACACCAGCCACACGAGCCACTTTGCGCTCTGGAACAAGGCAGCCCGGGACGCTGGGGCTTGCCCCGGTCCGACTTGAACGTGACGAGTACTGTACAAACCCCAGCCCAAGATCATTGTGATTTCCAGACATCGAAGAGCGCTACCAATAGCTTACAGCGCACTCATTCAAATCTCCGGGACTCGTCACGTGCACTTGTGGGAGGAACAAACTGTATCATACCTACATAGTAGCGGGCTCTGTACGGACCTCCAGCATCATCCTTCCACCGGTTGCCTAGGTACCAACCCTCTCATCTGGATGGTTCTTGGCATGAGTCGACGACATTGTCGCTTGTCCCCGAATTCCCTGGCTTCCACTACGCACATTTTCGCGAAGAGCATCTGATTCTGCGCTCATCTTCCTCAGATTTCTCATCGTCCTTTATCACATCGCCACGAGCATCAACTCGAAGGAAGCAAACTGCTCGCTAAGAAACCACATCATGCGTGAAGCATGATCAAGGGTCATGCGCTAAACCGCATTTAGAACACAGCCGGATGTACAGCGATCACCTGCTGCGATTCGCTCTGCCGATCATGGACCTGGAATGTTTCTGCCCTTCACGGAGGTAGTCCCGCACTTGGTGCCTGGCAAGGCCCTTCATTTATCGTTGGCCGAGGGGGCGCTACCTTCTGGAACCCAACCCTGGCCGGCCATCCAATGCAACGAAGTTGTTTCCAGCGAATATTCAAAACAGCTCCTCTGCATAGGGCGAAGCGAACTGCTGGGGCACGCCATACAGTGATGGCAGGCCTGCTATACAGGCGCGCGTGAAGGAGATCCTGGATCCCGTCGCTTCAGCCCAGCTTACCAAGTACCTTATGCTTGATCCAATCTCTTTGCCGAAGAGGCACGCCGCACGAGTTAAAACCTAACTAGTAGGGCCCGATGGACCCCAGACGGATTTGGTGGAGACAGCCAAGGCTAGGTACCCTAGACAGTCGTCCAAGTCGAACTCTTGCTCAAAGATCCGTTCCCACTGCTCTGTTCCAGCAAAATCAAACAACCCGCACGGACGGATTAATCCTAGAAGCAACGGCATGTTGGCGTTGGAGCACCCCCTCCACACGGAAAAGAACACAGGGCCAAAAAGGACTGAGAAGCAAGCCTACAGTACATACATAACAGCCGCCAATCTTTTGAGACTTGGTCCAATTGCCTGTAGTGTGAGCGGTAAAAGCCAGCACGAGCAGGACCCATGAAGCAGGACCGAACCAAAGTAGGCATCGCTGCCGGCGCACCGAGGTGAGAATTGTGGTGCTGAAACGGTCATGGGTGCAGTCTTCTCCCAAGTCGACCGATAAGTCCTCAGCCAGGAAATGACTCCCACGCGAGGACTGTCTTCAGCCATCATGAAAGGGAAAGAATGCATGCAGATGTAGAGTGTCGCTTCATGTCGATATCCGGCCCTCATAATTCCCACAGTATCTGCGTGGAGGGCATGCAGCAAGGTGAGGTGACGATGCAAATCATGCTAGGTGGGCACAAGCTTTGGGTCGATGATGACAGGTACTTTGCCCGTGGTGGATTGGAGGTACCCGCCTGCAGCGTTCTTCAAATGGACCCTAGGGAAGGATCATTGTGTCAGTTGGTCCCCAGGGCCCAAACCTCCACTGGATGGACGCATAACGAGAAGATCAAGCTGATAACGGCTGCGGTTCGATTGGGAGAAGCCGTGCTCGCGCCCAATACACACTGGACATGGCGGTCTGCTCCTTGCGTGCTGATGGCCGTTGAGGACACAGCGGTTCACCCCTCCATCTGGTAGGCATTATCTAGATTTTCTCTAGGTCGATCCAACCGCGGCGCCGGAGAAGCTTCGTCGCTAGCCAGGAGCCAGGACGTGGGCGAGCGGCGGCGCTGTCGCCTCGTCCGGACCCCAGTCACATCGAATTGTCTGCAATGCTGCTGAAGCGGGTACCTCCAGTGTCTGCAGTAGGCTTGTACCGTTTTTAATGGGATTGCACGCACTAGGCCCGTTTTGGGGCCACCAGAGCCAAGCACCTTGATCGACCTCCACGGCCTTAGACTTCCCTCCCTCATTCATGTATTCTTCCCGTTTTCAACATCTTCAGATTTCAACGTTCACGCCCGCCTGATTATCCCCGAGTCGCTCTCGCGCGCTACTGAGCCAGCACGGAGAAGGTCCGGATTCGATTTTGCCAGCCTGAGCAGCGGCCCGAAGTGCGAGCCCACGATGAAGGAGCACCTAGACTCGGACAGAGTCAATTTTCTAATTTGGAGGTACGTTTTCACCGACCCGGGGCACCTCGCCTCGCCATCCCGACACCAACCACGCCTTCCATGCCCCCATGCATCGCGAGACGTAGCCATTAACAGTCGGTGCCAGGTATCTCATAGAAGGAAGTACGTGACAGTCACCAGCATGAGCAGAATCCAGTCCCGGCAGTGTGCGGCGCAACATCAGCAGCCGGCGCTCTAGAGCACATCTGTTGTTGTGGTGTGGAAATGCGTGACGAAACTGACCTGAGCGTGCAGATTATCGAGAGACGGCAGTCAAATTTCAAAAGGAGTGGCACAAGGAGCAGCCGCATCGGCAGCTGGACTTTGCGCGCCATGTCCAGAGCCATGCGCTGGTCAATGTTTTGAATAAAGGCCTGATCTACAATTCACTGGAGAGAGAGTATGCACAGCAGGTAAGTGTGTTCAAAAACCCCCCTCGGGGCGATGCATCTACTGTAGCGAGACATGGAAGCGGAGTCCGTTCGCGCGCAATGCGAATGGAGGCAGCAGACATGTTTCCACAGGATTGCGCGGATCCAGATCCAGATCCAGCCCAGCAGCGGCGGCGAGGCACTGACAGAAGCCGTGCAGGTGCCTCAGGAAAATGCAGCGGCACTGGCCGAGGCGATGCAGCTAGGGGTGTTTGGCCCGTTGCAGGCGCGGCCATTGCAACATGAACAGCAGCAGCAGCAGCAGCAGCAACCGCAGCCGCCGGAGGAGAAGGAACACGACCCTGAGGAGGATGCCGAAGGCGAGGTCGAAACAATCGAGGACCTCGAAAATTCCCGAAAGCGCCAGCTTGACCGGCCACAGCAGCCGCAGCTTAATGGCGGTTCCCCAGCCAAGCGGCCTCGCCTGAGCAACGGCTACGAAAATGGTGTGGATGCAGCCACAGACCCCATGGAATTGGACGGCCAGCATGGCGGCAGCGACAACCACGCTTACCCGTCCCCCCTGGAGGGCGAACAAGCGCCAACCCCCATCCCGCGAACTGACGGCCCCGACCAGGGCACACAGGTCGACAAGGTCCAGGAACTCACCACCCAGACCATCTTCATCCCTCTGGGCGCCGAAGAGTCGTCAGCCCTCTCGTCGCCGTCGACGGCCTCCAGGAACCAGGGCGAGAACGCGCCCGTCCTGCTACATTGCCAATGGAACCCCCGAGATGCAACGATCTTGGCGGCTGGTGGAACCGACGCGCTAGCCCGCATCTGGACCATCTCGCGTGCGACGACCGCCGACCCGACGCTGGACCCTGCGTCGAATCACGTGAACGGCACCATCCCACCGTTCCACAGCGTGGTAGGGGATGACATCAACCCCAAGTCCAACGTGACTGCTATGGCCTGGAATGCAGACGGCACGACCCTTGCAGTGGCTACCGACTCTGACACCAAGGGCAGGATCAGCCTCTGGAGCGCCGACGGAGCCCCCGTTGGACAGTTCGAGGTGCCCGAAGCCCCCATCATCAAGCTGCGATGGAGCCCTAATAACGCCGCCATCTTGTGCATCGCACCGGAGAACGACGGCATTCTCGTGACCGTGTATCATGCCCTGACCTCGAACTCGATTTCCCACGTGTTGCCGGATCACACGGATCTCGACGCTGCCTGGCTGAGTGAAAGTGAGATAATCCTCTGCGGAGGTCAGGTCCTGACTCTGTTGAAATGTGAAACAAATGGAATCGTTGAATCGCCTCGGAAGTTTGAGACTCGAGAAGGCGACAGCCTCTCCCAGGTCCAGTTTGACTCCATGTCCACGTTGCTCGCTACGTGCAGCGAAAGAGGCTTCGTTGATGTGAGTCGTTCTTACTTTCATTGACTAATCCATCCCATACTGACTGGCATACCTACAGATTTGGGATGCGTCGGGCAAACGGCGCGATATTAAAGCACACGATGGGGCAGTCACCGCGCTGGCATGGCAGCCGCTGCCGCAGCAACCAGCGGCTGAAGAGGAACGACTGATCGCATCCGGTGGAGAAGACGGCGCTATTTTCATCTGGAATGCGCGGTCAACCGATAACAAACCCAAGTGCTCCATGACAATGGACGAACCTATCGTCGCCCTGTCCTTTACCCCCGATGGCGCCTTCATCGCTGGCGCGACGCACGAAAGAATCCTAATATGGAAAGTTGGTGACCACAGTATTCCCCGGGCGAGCTGGAATAGATCTCCACACCCCGGTTGGCTTAGCCCGCGCGACAATGCGGAAACGGAAATGGAGGAGGAGCATTGCCTTTGTTGGGATGCAACAGGACAAAGGCTTGCTTTCGGTGTGAATAGCCGAGTAAGTACCCGATCGCTCATGCAGCCAAGCGCCCCATCAACTATGCTGACTTCAATCTAGCTGGCGATTATCAACTTTCGGTGATCCGCTTGCATAGTTTTATATGTGGTGGGAAAAAAATACTCCTGGAAGAGTCAAAGCAACCGAAAGAACGAAGGATTATGGCGTGTGTACCTGCTCTAGCTGGTACACTCTTCATCGAAACTGTACAATTGCGTCAGCGCAGCCGGACCCGGCGTTGGGTGCAATTCGCACGGCAGTCCACGCTTTTGGCAGTATAGGGTCTGCCATTGATAACTCTGTTCTCACCTGGTGGGTGAGGTTCTGAGTTTCACATCATTTGACGTCCAGTCCTAAAGGTCGTTGTTCGCAACCGCTACAAATTATTATTCATACACCCGGATGTAGAGCTTGGTCGGATTGATTGTCAATATGCGAGGGGAAGGACAATGACTGGTATGGTATGATGAATGATCGGCCGGTTAGTGTTACTCGGAAGCCCACAGATGTTCTTAGATGGAACAGCTTGGGTCATGTACAATACAGGTGCATATTGGAGAGCGATTGATGGTTTACAGATACAGAACAAAATTATACTGTTCACGATGGGGCGGGGTATATGGTGTCGAAACAGGAAACCTAGGCCCATTGTTTTTTCTTCCAAGGCTGGATTACATAGGACAATCGAAGCAGACTACATTTTGACATGAACAGACAGCACTGGCATCGTGTATTTACTCTCGCCAAGTGACTTCCCTTGCATGGCGGTCTCTTAGGTGGCTAAATCGCATATAGATAACTATATCCGTGACGCCTTGAAGCCACTTCTCAAACTACATTTTGTCCCGCTTCGGGTGTGGACTAAAGTGCCGAGCCTTCTATGTCAAGCCCCAATTACTCGTTCCTGCTGCTCACATGGGCAACATCTTCATAATTTCGACTGAGCTACGTGAATGACATGGCCCTTGGCGTACAGGCGGAGGCTCCCAGATCCGACGATGCTACGCACTTGATATCTTCATTCCGCTGTGACGCTCGCTGTGCACCAGGCCGCCACTCCACGGCTGACTTGTACTTGGTGACTTCTACTTTCTGGCTTATTTGCAGTGTAACGCCCAAGAGCTGCTATGCGATGTTCTGTATACTTCCCGATATAGGTGTAGCTGTTTGTGAGTATGCAAAGTTCTTGTGGATTTGCTACTCCTTCTGGCTCCTTCGATGCAAAAGCGACAGCACTCTGGCAAATTTGCATACACATGGACTACAGTTGAACCTGTAGTCTGTCTGGTGGAATATAGCCCTATCAGCAACCTCCGAAAAGAGCAACAGCCATTATTGGTGAAATGGAAGCGTGAGCACGACATTGCAACTCCTAGCAGATGTGTAATCCCTACACTGAAGTGGCAATATCACAGGAACTCGGTTTGACACGACGGGGATGAGCGGGTGGCATGAAAAGTGTGATGATATGTCTAGAGTAACCCCGGAATAGGGGTCACTGAACCCGTTAGATTCGTGTAGATCCATACTAGCTTAGGGACAAGGCCTCACGGCCTGATGTAGTACTGCTGCTGCTACCTCCCCATCATGCTGCCCGGCTCACTTCGGAGGGGCGACAGGCAGGCACACATGCTCAACGACATTTGCATCAAACGACTGGTCTGGCGCAACCCGCTGATGTAGTCTCTCTCTCTCGGCTTGCCCCTGATCCATCTCGTCTTCTGCCGTAACTTTTAAGCGCCATGCTTCGTGTGAAACCCTTCTCCAGAGAACCAAATCATGCAGCGTCGCCCACTTCCGACGGGTTGGTGATGGACTCGGCCGCGACAGCCCCCGCCGGGGTCGTGTAGCCCGCCTCGGCAAGCAGGCGCTCCTCCTCCTTCTTCTGGCGGAGGGCTTCGGTCTCCTTGCGCATCTTCTGCAGGTTCCAGATATCGTCCTCGTCGTCTCCTTCGTCGTCGGAACCGGCCTCTTCTTGGAACCGCCAGTCGCCACTCTCGAACAGGGCTCGGCCGGTGGCCTCCTTGGCCTTCCTGGCTTGCTCTTCGGCGGCCTTCTTGCTCAGACGGTCTTGCTTCCACTTGGCGAAGCTCTCGGGCGTCACGGGAGTAAGGGTGCCAGTGAGCTTGTGCCTCTCAGATTCCAGGAACTCTTCGAGGGTCAGCGTCTTGAGTGGAGACTTGTCCATCAAGGCCTTCTCGGCAGCGCGTTGCTCCTTGGTCTTGAGGATGAAGCTGGGGGGAAGTCAAGTGTTAGTACAGTGGGACAAAGTGAGGAAGGGATGAAGAGGGCTTACCCTGGTGGTAGAGCATGCTTGTACTTGCACTTGTCGCCGCCGTTGGGACATATCCAGAACCACCCGTATTTGCCGTCTTCGATGGCTTCGATGAAGAACTTGCAGACCTTGTCGGTGGTGGTCTGCTGGTTGCCCTTCTTGGACAGGACGACCTTCCGCAGCTTCTCCTCGTCCCAGTCGGCCGAGGTCTCTGCCTTCTTCTTCTCCTCCTCCTCGGCACGGTTGTCGGCGTACAGGTCGATCTTGGCCGTCTTGCGCTCGAGAGACAGATCGTGGGAGAACTTGCACTTCTTGCCCTTCTCGCAGTCTCCCTTCTTGTAGAATATGCAGACGACGGTCTTGGGGTCGACACCGAAGGGGACCTTCTGAATCTGGGCAGGCTTGTTGAGCAGCAGGGCTGCCTCGGCCCTGGCGTCCTCCTGTGCCTTCTTCTCGCGGGCCTTGGCCTCTTGCTGGGCGGCCTTCTTCTGGGCCTCGGCGCTGTTGCTCATGGAGGACTGGATCTGCTTGATGTGTTTCTGTGCGGCGCCGCCCTTCTTGTTCTTCATACCAAAGGTCTTGTCGACGACGGCCTTGGACGGGCCGGCCTGGCCCTTCTTGCCCTTGTCATCCTTCTTGGGCGGCATGGTGGCGGGTGCTAAGAGATTTCAGATTCCGACGGGTTGGGTTCGCGGCCCCGAATGTCTGACGGGGGCAAACGTGCGTGATGGCAAGCCCGCTTCTACCGGGGGGGTTGAGAGAGGCGGGCGACTCGAGTGCGTCTGTCTGTGAATTTCTCTGCTCGGCTGGAGGCGCTCGTCGTTCGGCGAGGCAAAGTTGCAATTGCTTCCAGTCAGAATAGTGTTCTAGTGGTGGGCTGTTAGTGGGCGGCGGGGCTTTTTCTGGCGGACAAAACGTCAATCCCCCAGTGCAAAACTACGTCACATGATCCCAGCTGGCATCAATCGGCGTCGCGCCTGCCTCCCGGTCGCCTGGGGCCAAGGGGGCAGAATCACCCGTGGACTGGTCCCCCGAAAAGGTACGTACCGCCATCTGGCCCAAGTCGAGAGTAGCACCCGTGGACGGCACCGCTACCGTGCCTAACAGACCGGCGTCAAGGGTCGGGGGTATTATCCATCGATCCAAGCTCCAGCTGGCCTTAACACGGCAACACATCTCCAGACGCGCAATCCGCCCCAGCTCTCCCCCAAGCCCACCTCGACACTGACATTTGGTCGCACCGTCGCTTTCAAGGTATGTGCATGTCGCTCTCGCCGTTGCTACATGATCCAGGCACCCAATTGACGCCGTTCCCTTCAGTTCTAGCGACCCGTTGGGAACGATAAACGAGAGCCATCGAGTTGCCGTCCGCACCACACCAGTCGCCATGATCTCCGACGACGATCTCTACCGGCTGGCCATCTTCCTCGGCTCGGTCGCCATGGTCCTCATTGTTGTCTACCACTTCTTCGAGGTCAACTCGGCCGACAGCGCTCTCGCCAAGAAGGCAGCCCAGGCCAAACCCGTGCAACAAGCCCCTGCGGTCGGAAAGTCGTCAAGCGTAGCGAAGTGATGGGAGGGTTGAGTCGGGCTACTTGAGGATGCGACATGTATTCATAGGAGGCACAAGGGGGTCGTGATACCCAAGTTCAGGTGTTCGGACAACGCTGTGCCGTTGCGGGCACTGGGCAATCGAGGAGATGGCATGTGCCGGCCGTCTGAGGAGCGAAAGAATGATGAGGAACTGGATTGATGACCTGCTCTCTACCCTCCTGCGTACAGCACAAAGGATCATGGGGGAAATGTATCGCTGATGGCGACACTGCGAATCTTGAGTCAACGTCGATGGGCGGGCAAGATAACCAAGCACACTGTTCTGTCCACGTACTACCTACCTACCGAGGTTCGGCCCCGTCATGGCAATGTGAATATGCGCGGCCGTGCGTCAATTGGAAATTATTTACAGGCTTCATTCTTGACAACTAGTCGTTCTTCACGTGCATTCGTCTCCATTGTTCATACATTATCCTCGCCTGGAGGTGTCCCATTGTACACAGATGAAGGCAGCTAACGGAGCAGGTCTCTCCCGTCGGTAGCAGCTGCCAGCTCCTCGATGGTGAGCTTCAGCCAGGTGCGGAGTGGCTGTGCCACTGACGGGCTTATCGATAGGCGTTGGTGCTCGCCCATTGGGCCGGAAGCGCTGGAGGGCACTGTGGTTTCAGTGCCTCGCCAGCCGTACAGCGCCCCAGCGCGCCTGTGGGCCTGGCCTAAATGAGCTTGGGTGCGAAGCTCGGGGGCTGGTTGGCTGGGATTGTTGTCTCGCCGTCCCCGTTTTCTGGTCTCTTCCCAGTGGCCAGCCCCTTGCCCCCTGCCGGTCCTGCCAGTCCTGCGCCTCTCTCTCTCTCGCTCTGTCTCTCGCTTGCCTTGGGTTGCCTGCCCAGCTCCTGCCTGCTGCCCTCCAGCTTTTCGCGACTCCTTCTCACCTCTCACTTCTGACTTCTCCCTTTCCCTTCTCCCCCAACGTCGCTCAGCCCAACCCAAACTCCCCATCTTCACCACCGACCAACTCACTGTCAATTTCTTCGGCTTCGCTCAACTTCTCCGGACTGCCGCCAGACAGTTTTCTTCCAGTTTCACTTCTCCCGGCAGCATCCAACTTGCGCAGCCGTATCCACTCAGTTCTGACGCGCCCCCGCGACTCGAACTGACGTTTCCACCCATACCATCTTCATCGAGCGAACGCTCATAATAGCCATCTTCGCCGCCTCAGTCAGAGATCCCTCCCACGCGACGACTCCAGCACGAGGATTCATTGCATCCTCATCGCTTGCCTGCACCTCTCTTCGCATCCCATCAATATCGCGAAGGCCAACGCCACCTCTTACCTAATAACGTACGCGCAACTCCAGCCAGCCGTTCGTCAGCTTGCTGCTTCAACACACCTTCATCCCAATCGATAAGTACACTACCACACCGAACAAATCTACCGCGAACATGTCCGGCAAGCTCGACCAGTCTTTGGACGAGATCGTCTCCTCCCAGCGCAAGGCTGGCGGCCGCCGTGGCCGCGCTACGCGCCGCTCCTCCGGCCGTCCCACCACCACTGCACCCGTGGGCGGCGTGCAGAAGAACTCCAAGAAGCCCCAGACCGCCACCAAGCAGGCTCCTGCCAAGGCTTCCGGAGGCCCCGGCGACAGCAAAGTCGTTGTCAGCAACCTTGTGAGCATTCTCTAATCCGAACCTCGTCCCGAATGACCAGGCTAACCCCGCCCCAGCCCAAGGATGTGACGGAGGCTCAGATCAAGGTATGTTTCCATTGAGGCTTTGTCATGCCGGTGGAATTTCATCGACCTCTTCCTTCATTCGCGTGCGCGAACCTTTGAACCGAACGAACCGCCTTGTGTGCAGACACGGGCGCTCCATGTGGCTTAGACGAAGCTGTCGTGTTGCCCAGTCTCCTTCCGTAACCCAGTCCGCTGGAATGCGACTGTCGGAAGTTGAGCAGGTCCTTATCGTATCGCACAATGATTGCATCATATTCTCTGCAGGGCTTGGCAACCCTTTGTAAACGAGACGCAACGTGTGGATAAGTCGACTATGGCGCTGAAGACATGCAAATCTTGTCGCCAGAGCTTGATGCTCCCTCACTCCCTGGACTATAGTGAAGTCCTTGACGCGAGGCACTCAATTCTCCGGCGAGCACTGCAGTGAGCATGAACAGCATACCAGGCCACCAGTACGAGATATATCGCAGTCACTCGGCTGACTCAGTGTTGGTGCTACACTGCTTCGGCCTATGGGTGCATGCAAAAATCCATACACATAGTCAGAGATACCAGCACATAGGGGATCGGGTCAAGACTGTGGGTCGGTGATAGTCTTGATGCCGAGAGGCTGGTTGATGTTGGAAACTTCATCTTCCTGCCACTCTCTTAGGGCATGTGTGTCCAGGTTGGCTTATGTCTGGAGTTCGATGACTATGGAGCGGACAAAATCCCGGATCCTGGACGGCTTGCGAGAACGGGTCTAGCTGGTGGTTGCGATTGGGGGTGCAATGCTAGTTTTGGGGGCGACGGGACGAGGCGGCCATCTTTGCAACTTCTCCATGTTCTATGGATTGCGACTTGGTTTGCACTCTGTTGCCATCTCATCTGGAATGCGTATGGCCTTACTAACGCTCACTGCGTGCTCGTTGACGCTGAAATTTGGTTCTGCAATTTGAGGGTGGTACATTCCCTGCTGGTTCCGTGGCCCGATGCCGGAAGTTCGACGTACTGCGATGCCGATGAAACAATTATCAGAAATTTCCGATCACTAACCTCCAAATTCTTGTCAATAGGAATACTTTGTCTCCTCAGTTGGATCCATCAAGAAGGCCGAATTGTCTTACGGCCCCGGAGGCGTGAGCCGTGGCATTGCTACCATCATCTTCGCCAAGCGGGATGGCGCCTCCACTGCCTACAACAAGCTGAATGGCCTCCACGTTGATGGCAAGCCCATCCGCATCGAGATCATTGTCAGCGGCGACAAGGCTGCTGAGATTGCGCCACCGCCCAAGACTTTGACCGAGCGCGTCACACAGCCAAAGTCTCAACCCAAGTCGGCTGCTCCCAACAAGAAGAAGGAGGCTGCTGCCAAGGATGCTGGTGCTGCTGGTGCTAGCCGGGGTCGTGGTGCTAAGCGAGGCCGTGGTGGCCGCAGCGCTCGACCTGCCAAGAAGACAGCCGAGGAGTTGGACAGTGAGATGGCAGACTACTTTGTTGCCAGCAACCAGGGCGAGAACGCCAACGGCGGAGCTCCTGCAGCTGCCACGAATGGCGACGCACCTATGGACGATGGTATCATGGTACGTATTCAGAATATGTTGTGAACTTTGACGGCGCACGCTAACATCAATCCCTTAGTAAAAATGGATACGCAGACCACTTGTCAACCCGCTCCGTGGGAGTGAGCATACTAAGAGAAGGAGGTTGCTGGATGCGGAACCGGTTTCTCGCGCATTTCAGTCGTTTGGGTCCACCGACACGTATTAGGGTTTCGCTACTCAGATTGTGAATCAGGCAATGTAATGGCTTTTTGCAGGAAGGATGAATGGGTTCTGGCGGTCCATTTCGTGGTTCTTCGGCTCTGAGTAGGGGGCATTTGACTATGCCTCCAAGGATTGGCATCTTACATAGAGCAAACAATGCAACTAAAAATTTGATGCCACAACCCCAGCGATTGCAAATTTGAACTTCAATCCTACAGGTCAACTCCACATTATGAACGTTCCAATTATCAACCTCGGCGTTTTACACATGGAGAGTAGGCACACGGCTGTTGTCGTTTGCACATGATTTACACGCAACTGCCTTCACGGGGCACGTGTCAACCACTAACGATAGTAAGCCAAATCAGAACATAGTCTCATTCGAAATGATCCATCATCAAAGTGCAGTTGGGCCAAATATAAAACCCCTATAGGGCGAGAGACGTTGACTTTGAGAGCGGCAACCTCAGGAGAAACTCCCACATACCAAGGAAATGTCTATTTCGGAGCAGTCCGCCATCTATGCCCAGCTTGAAACTGTAAGTGGCGACGTATGGATCTCGATGGCTTCAGAGAACGGTCGCTCGCTCAAGGTTGGCAGCCTCTGGCCATGGAGAGGAATTGCCGGTTCTTCGCGCAACTGGGCAAACGAGAAGGCAAACCAACAAAGAAACAGGACGCACGATCTGGAGAGGGCGATGGCGATCTACGTGCATGCCTATCCATATGTTTAGAGTTTCGAGGACGCAGGTTCGCTTGCGGAAAAAGCAATGTGTCAACCCCTGTCAGAGCCTGTCAAAACGTGACAGAACCCGGAATGGTTTCCCTTCGCAGAACCCCCGGGACTCCTGGAGATGGAGGGCCAGTCATATGACCCAGACCGAGGGCTTTGTGGCCCGGTATTGAGAAGCAATTCGTGATTACTACTCAATCTAACAAAGTTCATAATGGATCGATCCCTGGAAACGTCGCTTCGGTGATCTTCTATACGCGTATTCGTCAGAGGAAACGGGCAAGTGGAAAAAAGACAATGATGGGGGTGTCCTCCAACGATCGATAAGCCCCCATCACACTGTGCATCAGACTTTAGCACCCATCGCATAGCCCCGAGGTCTCTTTCTGCCTTTGAAAGTGCATCTGTTATCTGCCAGTGCCTAGCGAATGAGCAGGGCAAAGGGCCTACCCTGTTGGCGACCGCGCGCGGCGGCTGAGCGCACCATGGTGAGCCTTGCATATACCGACAAGCCGAACCACTGCAGCTGATGATGCATCGTTCGCTAAGCAGATGTATAATTGCAGAGCGCCGGGAGAGCTGCAACAGAACGTGCCGAACCCTGAGATACGATTGGTGAACCCTAAACACCACGACAAAGCCAGCTCGAGGGCGGATTGGCAGATAGTCGATGGGAAAGTCAGCTCAGATTGTGCATAAGCCGGAGCCGCCAGTGGTGTTTGTGTAAGGCGATCGGCAGGTTAGGGCTATCTTGCGTCGAATAGGAGCCGAGCCCGGCAGATGGACCGCATGTGCAGGCACTGACTATTTTCAGCACAGAGGTACGGCAGCTTCTGCTCCTGTGAGCCTTTTTCGTGGGCATAGCCAAGGCATTGCGGTCTCGATATCGATATGCCGGCGCCATCGCGTGTCCTTCCGTAGAAAGTGGGTCTATATCGTATACTCGGCTCCTCTTTTCCTGGGTTGATATCAGTCATGTGGGAGACTCCAAGGCCGTTGCACAGGGGTCAGCATAAGCCATTGCACTGGTGTGATTGTTAATGACGTGTGATAGACGGGGAGGCGGAGGTATAGCATTCGAACACCAGGCTCAAGTGAGTATGGCGCAGAGCCCACATGGCTCGGTTGGCCAGGGAGCCAAGCCCATGCGTCGTGCAGGATAAAGGGAAGGGTTCAAAAAAGCCGTTGCGTGTGCGGATCCTGCAGACAGAGAAGAAAAAGGCACTACTATATGTGTAGCTTGACAAGCGCTGTCTCTTGCGTCGGGGAACATGCCGGATCACACTATAGTGCCGATCACCCCGTTCTAGAATCTCGTATGGGCAACATACTCCCCTCCCCAACGTAGCAGGGCTGCTTCTCCGATGGAGTCTACCATGTGCCGCGGCAAGGTGCGTGATATTACGCAAGATGATCTTGCGGCGGCACGTTTCTGGAGCTGGCAGGAAGGCCCGCATCGCTACATCATGCATGGCCAAGGCGGCAAGCACCTCTCTCGTTGACGGCATTGGCAGCAGATCCGTCCGTGGCTATTGATGCTCCCGAGAAATACGAGGAGACGACGAATGTGGACATGTTTCCCGAAGCAAAAAAACATACAGGCCGGTTCTCACCCATGGGCATTGCAGCAAGAGCCTTGGAGCCGCGGAGTGCCTATCTAAGCACCTTCTTGCTGGACCGACGTATCATATCCTCCCGGTAGGCCGCGCGTGGCACACCTTGGCCATCGCATGGGATCTACACGAGGCATTCTGGGTCGCCTGCATCGGCCTGTCGTCTCGTAACCGCCGTACACGTGTGCTGACCCGAGCCGAAAGACAACACCGGTGATGGTGAGAAGAGTCAGCACAGCGGAGCCTCCTCCACCGCCGTTTGTGGGTGCCTGTGGCTTGCTCGGTATCGAGGTGAGAGTATGTGCTGGCGAGCCAAAAACCATGAAGACATGAGGCGCCATGTCGCCAATCCGTGGACCTCCTTTGTCCCCAGCTCCTGCGAATTGGCTGTCGAGGCCCAGGCGAACCCGCGTAGGTGCGTATGCATCCGTGCTAGTGCGCCTGCACGGTGAGCAATAGTACACTATCAATATGCCGAAAGGGGTCAAGGGACCCGGGGGACTGCGAACCCTCGACTATCTTCACCTGCCACTGACCGAGAAGAGGGAAAACAGGAATAACAAACTGCCCCGGTCCAGGGTTCCTGTCGAGAAAATTAAGAGATCGCCAAACCGAGACCGTTGGCTGGTGGCGCTGTGCTTACATTAGTCCCGTCCTGAATGCACATGCTCGCATGCGCGAATATCCCCCCCGACGACACCGCCGGCAGGCTGCTTTCACTCACAAATAAGCACGGGCGATGCTCTATTTACTCAGTACCACAGGAACGGGGCCAGGACTGGTACGGATCGTACAACTCACGCCCGGGGTACGAGTTACACGTCAAGGTGAAGGGCAGGTAGCCCGTTGCAGGATAGCACTGCAACGCCTTCATTCTATTTTTCTTTTTGGCCAAGCTCCCTTCCCCCAGCCCCAGCGGTGGTGCTTCGGCCCCCCGGCAAGGGAGGCTCTTTTCGCGGCCGTTTATACTTGGATTATACATGGCGCTTACGCGCGAGAGTCGCAACGTAGTTAGGGCGTTGGTCAGACTCCCGTCCACTAAATTCCGCTGTGGAACCACTCCCCACAATTGGCCGCTCCGCGCGCAGCGCCGTCACCCCCTTCGGTCGGTCGTCTAAACTAATACCAAGCAGAGAGCGAGAGAGAGCGAGAGCGCGAACCCTTGGACCAGCCCGGGGGGACAACTGTCAGTGCTTGGGGTAGACGACGCAAGGTGGTAATGCCCTCCCATGCATCCCAGAGCCCACTTCTGAAGCAAGCGAGCAAGCGAGCAGGCAGGCAAGCAGGCAGGCAAAAGCAGGCCACCGACCCAGCAGCCCGGAAAGCTGCTTCTATTCCCTCCTGGCGGGAAACGCAAACGGGGCGACGTCGATTGACTACTTAAACCCGCCCAACCCGCCCACCCCCGGCCCTGAGAAGAGATGGCATCGTTCCACTACGAGCAGGGGGACTTCCGCGGTTACCAGACCAGCATGAGCTCTCCCTCCCTGCCAGGAACCCGGGGCCGGCCCTACGGCCAGCAGCAACACCAGCAGCACGCCGCCGACGGCGCCCCCGTCTTCACGGCCGAGATGCGGGACCGGCAGGCGCGGGGCAAGGACCCGTACCACGAGTCGGAGGACTCGGAGGACGCCAACTACTGGGGCGGAGGACGACACCGGTAAGTTCCATCAGCCCAGCTCACCTCACCCTTCCGTCTGGTCGCTTGCCCCCGCTTGTATCCCACCGCACGGCGCGGGTCCTGTCAAGGGAGGGAAAACCCCCCACCCCTTCCGGACACCCATGCTCTCTGTGGACCGGCTCCCATCACGGCCTGAGAAAGCAGGAGCCCTGGAGTGAGCAAGGGGACATTTTGGCTGACGTCCGAGTTACCCGCACAGGCGAGATGAGCCCTTTGCCGTCGTGGACCAGAGGCGGAAGGCCGTGCAGGTGCTCGACACCCCGGAGCTTCTGATGACGTACGCGCAGCGTGACAACGAGGTGAGCATGGCAAAATTCGATATCTTGCTCTCATGGCCTTGTTATTTTCAGCTTGAACCCCCATGTTCACTGCCCCAAACCGTCTCGAGACCACAATTCTCGTCTAGCACAGAAGAGACATCTCTATATCGTCCGTTCTTGGCGCTATTCGTTGGACCGTCTCCCCCTCTCCTCCCGTCTGACGCCCCTACGTCCCTCGACGAGAAGGATACCACATGACACCCCTTGCTCGACGGCAACGGCTCGGCCTACTACTGACCTCGGGTGCAGTCCGTGCCGGCAACGCGCCTCCGCTACACGCGCATGCTCTGCGGCGTGGCGGCCGACGGCTCCGCGCAGGGCGCCTCGTCCTCCAAGAAGACGTCCAAGAAGTCCTCGTCCTCGCACCACCGCAGCGGCGGCAGCAGCAGCAGCCGCAGTACGCCGACCAAGCGCACCGGTGGCAGTGACCACCGGAGCTCTCGCTGAGACCTGGGAGGTCAAGATGCCGAGGGCCGTCAGGTAAGCCGGCGGCGAGGTGCTGCTATAGCTGCGGCTGCGCTTGTGTGGTCCCCTTTTCGGGCAAGGGTGACAGACGGAACCGATCAAGGATCGGTTTACCAATCTAGTGCATGGCACGGAGGTATATGTGAGTAAGAGTAGGAGGGCAGCCTCCCCAGGGGAAAAAAGAAATACGGCTGGCTTTTCACTGGAGGTCGATCTGCCTTGATCGGCTCTTGTTTTTGGTCCTTATTGTTAGCGGACTTTTTCATGATGATCTGGAGTTGGTGGTTTTCTGGTGCGCGTGGCCACTTCTGTTGCAAGTTTCCGATGAAGGACGACAGGACAAATAGGGAAGGGGAAACAAAACGAAAAGGTGGAAGGGAATTGTCCGGTCCAAGCAAGCGATACCCCCCTAAACAACGGCGGCTAATTTGAGTTTCTGAGCGTCCATCATCTGTTATGAGAGGGACATTGGGTGGCGGGTTTATGGCCTTCATGGTTCGACGAGGTCTCATTTGGGTTTGTGAGGGATGGCCGCGTCCATTCCAGAGTACAGGCATGGTTGGAATTGGCCAAAGCATACTTAATGAGGGCCATGAAGTCGGGGGGACACCTAGATAGCGTTGCTCGATGCTGCCCAGTGCGAGATTTCAAATGCCCAGCAAATCGAGCCGAGTGCGTGTTTCACATCACATAAACATCATTCAACTGGTCTGGTGGGTGAGGGAGTGGTCATGATGAACCCGCTGTATATTTACGCTGGCTCGAGGTATCGTTACCCTGTCCTGCCGACGACGCCTATACCCACCGTCGTCCAGGATCCCAATGCTCTATAGCTGCCCATCCAATGCTGGAACCCCGCCTGTCACCGTCACGTTGCCCGCTAGTGAGTGAGGCTATATACAAAAACAGTATGCAAGAATGCCCTCGGGCACAAAAGTCCAAAGAAACAAACCGTGGACAAAAAAATCCCAGACCGGTTGACTGGCATCCTTTGGATTCCATCGCCAGCAACCAGAACGCCACAAACTCCCACCGATGATGAATTGTAGAGATCAACACCGTGCCACGTTACATAAGACAATGCTTGCCCATCCCGGTAGTTTGCTCGAAGACACGGCCCGCACCCGGATTTCGTTGGCCTCGTGCCAAGCCCGAACTTTTTGCTCCGTCTCATCAAGAATACCAGTATCCAGCCCAGCTTCTGACAAACATCGAAAAACAGACAATCTCTTCCGCATTACGCGTAACGCGCCGTCGGCACGCGGTTCCACTGCTCCTGTCCTGGGTACGGGTACGGCGGGTAGGCCGGCGGGGGGCCTCTACTGGAGCCTCTCTCGCCTCGCGACCTGCTGGCCGCAGGCGCCGGGCGCGCCAAGTTCGCCGCTGTCCAGGCCGAGCCGCCCTGCCAGCTCGCGTTGGGCTGCACGGACTTGAGCTTCTTAACCCTTCTCCTCCGGCGGCATGCCGAGAGGCAGCACGCGAAGATGGCGATCACGATGAGGCCGCCGACCGACGCGGCGACGGGGGTAATGATGTTCTTGTTGTCGCTGAAGAAAGAGGCGACCTCGTTGCCAAAGCTTGCTCCCTCACATTGGCCGTTTTTGCACTGGCCTCCGCCCTGGCAGGGGGTGCCGTCCAGGAAGTATTGGTTCATGTTGTAGCAGGTATTGGGGCCAAGGCGCGAGGAGGCACACGAGAGCAGACAGCCCTGCGAGTTGCAGGCGCTGGTGTTGTTATCGGTAGTGACTGCGCCAACAACGGTCTTGCACTGCAGATCCCGCGATGTACATTGGCCAGAGGCACAGGTCAGACCGGCACCGCTCGCACCACAAGATGTGCCATCGTCAGCGACCTTGTCGACCGGGCATGTTGGCGAGTTTCCGGTGCACACTTCTTGAGGATCACAAGCCCCGGTGCTTGTCCTGCATACCGAGCCCGAGGACTTGAACTGACACTGTTGTGTACAGCAGTCTTCGTTTGAGGGGTCGCAGACGGCACCCGACTTGAACTTGCAGGTTTTAGCATCGCAACAGCTGTTGCTGCCACAACTTTCCTCTCCACCGCAGTCACAGTCTTCTCCCTGCTCGACGATACCGTTGCCGCACTGGCTACCGGTGATCGTGACGACGTCCTTGTTGTTGGTTAGGCATTGTGACTTCACACTATTGCGGCCCAATGCAGAACATATATTGCCGATACTGCAGGCAGAGAACTGCGTGATGCTGCTGCCCGTGGAAGGATTCATCATGAACTGTCCCTTGGCGTCGCAGCTGGAGGAGGTCAGGGGGCAACACTTCTGCATGGTGACGGACCCGTCCGAGCAGGTAGACGAGATGCAATCGTGGACAGCGCCGAATGTGTGGCCGCTCTCGTGGGCAAAGACTTGCCATTCCGTCGAAGTCCGCACAACCACGTTCGCACCGGCGGTCGTTTCGTTCCCGCCGCCACCTGTAGAGCCCTGGACGCAGAGCTGCCCCAGCCAGGCCAGACCCACGGCCGCATCCGTGTTACAAGTGCTGAGCAGAGTCCAGTATGCGTTGGAATCGTTGTTCTGCCCTCGCCATGCCGAGAACAGGTTGAGACGGTCAGTGATGCTTACGCTGTTGCTGCAGGCCACGTTCCATGGGGTGGTCTCCTGTGTTGTCCCCGGGCACGAACGGTCGGAGACGATCAGGTTGTGAATGCCCAACGAGATGTTGAACGCGCTCTCATACACCTGAGAAGCGGCGTTGACCATCTGGATGATATTGGCCCGGGCGGCCTCGCTTGAGTTGAATTCCGCCGTGTACGTGCAGTCAGTGGCAATGCCGACCAGTGCAACTTTGCGTGAGGTCGGACAACCTTCTGTTGAACCAATAGTACCAGCGAGGTTGACTCCGGCACCATTACCGCCAGTATTACCAGTGTCGCCGTCCCGGCCAAAGAGTGCGCCTCCTTCATTCCGGGTCATGTCTCGAAGATCCAGATGGCTCAGGACAGGATGATCAAGTTCGTTATTGAAATCCAGCTGGTCGGACTGGCATGTCGAACCGCCCAAACTCCGCTTCAGTTCACCGGGCGCGCTAGAATCGGATGATACATCAGAGTCCCTCCAGACGACCATGTACTCATCCTCGGCAAACTCAAGCACGGGATCATCGTGGTGCTGCGTCCTGCGATAGTTGGTGATCGTTTGTATGTGGTGGTCGGTTCCGTCTATCCGGAATGCGCCCTCGAATACCGGCCTGCTCCCGTCACGGAGCATTGATATCCTCGCCCAGCCGGCCTTGATCCATTCGCCGTGGCCTACATGCTGGACGAATGCGTCGCCCTTGAACACCCGGTGTTCCGACCGCGAGATTGGCTCCTCATGCCGCACCGTACCATCCGGGTTCAAGTATTGAATAGTCGCGTCGTCTGCGATTACATCAAGATTAGGTTCTAGTGTCAGGCGGAACTGTTCGCTCCCGTCGTGCAGCAGGAAGGTCAGGTCGAAGGACGAGTGAGCATGGACACGATGTGACGGTGTCCGCAGGACAGGGTCGTCGAGGCGGCTGATGTAATTCAGAGCATTTCTCTTGGTCGAGTGCGCTTCTGAGGAATGCGAGAGCGTCAGAACAACGGCCGCGATGGTCCTAAGAATGCCGCGCATCTTAGAAGAAAGGTAAGCCCCAAACACAGGGACGGGTTCCTCGGATCTACACCACCATCCAAGTCGTAGCAGGACCGAGAGACGATTGACGGTTGAGATCGAAATGCGCAGCAAGCCGAAGTCGTCGAATCAAGGAAAACAGAAAAAATGTCGCTCGGCAGAAGCAGTCACGGATACATGAACAGGAAGATCTGACAGAAACGGAAACGGCAGGATCGGGTTTGAAGAAGGGCAAATGCAACAGGCCTCTGAGAGAGCCTGGAAGAGGGTGACGAGGCCGGGTGGTTCCCACAGGACTCGAGGCGGCTTGGCAATGTTATCTTGGCTGAGTCTGTTCTGAGAATCAATGCCGCTATCCGATCGCTGCTGGCTGGTCTCTCTCTTTTTCGCCCAGGTGGTCTCTGCAGCTGCGGATGTGGCGTCAGCGGCTGTCGTACGGGCTGTCAAACCGCGAAAGCACGGTAGAATGGGCCGTTGGGATTTCTGGCACGAAAGCTTAGCAATGCACGAGGAAGACAAAAAAGACCAGAGCCGCCGAGGGGAGAGGTTTATCGCTGTGTTTCGGAACCAGGACGAGGGAGGCAGAGAGAGCGCGCGCTGTGTGTGCATACGAACGGCTGGGCCGGGGGGGCGCGGTGCAGGAAGAGGGAGCGCCAACCTTGGTCTTAGAGACGGCGGCCGGCTGTCGTTGGCCGAATAAGGTGTTCTCCACCAGCCAGGGGTGGCGGGGCGCCCTTGGCCTCCCTGGGAGTGCGGATTGCGGGTACCTAGGGTACCTATCTGCCAGGCTGCTGTCCAGTGTGTGTTACGGCGCAAGTCGGAGGGTGGGCTTGGTAGCGCTTGGAAGCGCTTGGTAGGGGAACCCTGCCTCCCCGGCCCAGCTTACTGTGCTACTCTGGCCCTGGCCCGTCAGCAGGCGGCCCTGGCGCTTTGGGCGAGGGTCGAATCCCGGCTGCGGAAACCCTGTGCTGGGCGCTGAGCGATGGGACGATTAACCCCCGAGCGATCCAAGTCTCGTCGGCTTTTTTTAGGTGGTGGCCCTGGGTTGCCGCGCCGTTTCAGAAGCCAGAGAGCGCCCCGGCAGTCAATGGCTTAGCGCGAACCCGGAACCTGAGGCCGGCCAGACAGCCGTCTGCCGATGTTTATAGAGGGATCGTCGGCGTGTGTCGGAAAAGTCCCAACGATATAAGGCTTCACGAAACTTCGATCACTTCCAGGCGCTCCAAATCAGACTGACAAGACCCCGTGAAACGCAGGCGTCGAGATGGGACGGTCTCCCACTCTCTAACTGTAACTCGCCGTCTGGAGAAGCTTAAAACAAGGATGTGGAGCCTGTCTGGGAGGCGCAGTGCCCCGTTCCACAACAGTGGATGCTGCTGTCAGAGGCTGTACGATGGCACTGTACATCTGTAGTGCGACGGCACGACTCCAATGGACACCTAGCATAGTAAGCCTCCTGACCCCCCCCCCCCTTTCCCTTGCCAACTACAGTACAATCAGGGATATACTCTAAGGTCAATCTAGGGCGGGGTAGTCATTAGTGAGCAAATACTCTATCGGGCAAAAGAAACAAATCATGTCATTCACGATAACTAGTTGGTGCGTCATCGGCCTCTACGGAATACTCTGGTGTCCATCCCAGCTGAAAGATGCTGCAAAACCCCCCATTGCCAAGCTGTTAGATCGCACACAACTCAACATCCATTACGCGTCCATCTGCTCTAACAGAGCACTTGAGCAGTCAAGCCGGATCTGATCGTGGCGCAGACACTTTTACTGCATCGTCTCCGGTCATGAAGTGGCCCGCGATTGGTGAAAAGCGCCCTTCCCAAGAGAACGGCGCAAACGTCGTGCTCGTACCAGCAGCAACTGCGGACCAATCTTTCCGCCTACCCGCCCTGGGAGAATCGGGGATTCGGTACCAACCCGTCGCTTAAATCCGAGAGCGAAAGCTCCAAGTTGGGACGTTGTGTTCTCAACATCAAGCCTGAATCCTGCGGCGACACAAGGTTTGCGTCATAACAGGAGTCTTGATGAAATGACGACCTTAACAACACAGAACACCCTTGGCCAACAATCCTCAACTCTTAATTCTCTAGCGTTGTGGGCAATCATGGTGGCCTGTTGTCTGTGCACATGTGATGATGGTGCTCAGTAAGGTATTATTGTCAGGACCGAGTGTTGATTAGCAAGCCTCCGGAAACTACCTAGAACCTATTAACACACGTCATATCATTCCCTTGACCGGCATCTGCTCAGCATCTCGCAATCAAAGCCATCGTCACTGTGGTATCAGAAGCTCCCTCCGCCCGAAAACACATGCTCGCCCCTCGTCTACTTCTTGCGCGACTCCCCAACAGTCGCGATAATTTTATCGACCACATTGGGGTCCGAGAGCTGGGTTGTGTCAGTAACCTACAACTGAGAGCGTGGGGGTATCAGGAACACGTACCGTCGATGTATCGCCAAGTGAGTCAGTCTCTCCAGCCAAGATCTTTCTCAAGATCCGACGCATGATCTTGCCGCTTCGGGTCTTGGGCAGATCGGGAACGATGAAGACGGCCTTGGGAGCGGCAAAGGGACCAATACTCTTGCGCACCTGGAGGACGAACTCCTTACGCAGGGCATCTGTCGCCTCGGTGCCGTCCTTGATCGCAACAAAAGCATTGACAGCCTGGCCAGTGAGTTCGTCAGCCACACCGACGACTGCCGCCTCGGCGATCGAGTGGTGCTCAATCAAGGCAGCTTCGATCTCAGCGGTGGACAGACGGTGACCGCTGACGTTCACCACGTCGTCCACACGTCCCCGAATCCAGTAGAAGCCTTCGTGGTCGCGACCGGCTCCATCTCCAGTAAACTGCACCAATGCGATAAGTATGTCGTCAGACTGCGGGAAAAAGAATGCTTGAACTTACGTAGTAGCCCTTGTAGACATTCAGGTAAGTATCCATGTATCTCTTGTGCGCGCCGTAGACGGTTCGTGCCATGCTCGGCCACGCTTGCTTGAAGGCCAGTACTCCCTCAACATCGTTGCCGTGGATCTCGTCGCCAGAGACAGGGTCGATGATGGCAGGCTCGATACCGAAGAACGGTAGAGATGCGCTACCGGGTTTGGTGGGAGTCACACCAGCGAGAGGTGTGATCACGTTGGAACCCGTCTCGGTTTGCCAGTATGTCTGTTTCCGTTAGTCATACCCTTGTACCAGAACGTCGCGGGTCGACTCACGTCGACAATGTGTGCCTCCTCTCTGCCAACAACCTCGAAGTACCACTTCCAAACTTCAGCGGCGATAGGCTCACCCACAGAGCCCAAGACTCTCAAGTCAGGCATCTTCGCCTTGACAAAGTCATCGCCGGCCCGCTTCAGCAATCTCAGGGCTGTGGGGGCCACGTAGAACTGCGTGATCTTGTGCTTCTCGATGATCTCCCAGTAACGGGAAAAGTTGGGATACGCCGGTGTACCCTCGAAGACTACAGTCGAGACACCGAGGAGGAGCGGTGCGTAGACGACGTAAGTGTGTCCTGTGATCCAGCCAACATCGCCACCACAGAAGTACCGGTCGGTGTCGTGGATGTCGAAGACATATTTGCCAGTCATGGCAGCACCGAGAAGATAGCCAGCCGTCGTGTGTAGAACACCTTTGGGCTTGCCAGTTGAGCCAGAGGTGTAGAGGAGGAAGAGGGGGTCCTCGGAGTTCATGGGCTCGGGGGCGATGTAAGACGGCCACTTCTCGACCTCCTCGTGCCACCAGTAGTCTCGGCCTTCGGTCCAAGGACATTCACTACCTGTGCGCTTGTAGACCAGACAATGCGAGACGTCGGGGCACTGCTTAAGAGCCTCGTCGACAATCTTCTTGGTGCCGATCAACTTGCCTCCGCGCTTGCCCTCGTCCGTCGTGATGACAACCTTGGATCGGGCATCGATGATTCGGTCACGGAGCGAATCTGCCGAGAAGCCGGCAAAGACAACTGAGTGGACCGCACCGATACGGACTACTGCTAGCAGGGCAATGATGGCCTCGGGGATCATAGGAAGATAGATGGCTACGGTGTCGCCCTTCTGGACACCCATCTGCTTCAGGGTCCAAGCCGTTCTGCTCACCTCGCGCAGAAGCTCGCCGTAGGTCAGGTTGCGGCCATCCTCGGGCTCGTCGGCCTCGTAGATGATGGCAACCTTGTTGGGGTCCTTGATGGCGTGGCGGTCAACACAGTTGAAGGACGCGTTGAGCTGACCCTCAAGAAACCAGGCATTGTCGCCCTCGGCGAGGGAGCCAGTGTGTACCGTCTGGAAGTCCCGTTGCCAGGTCAAGAGGTCTCTGGCCATTCGGCCCCAGAACTTGTCGGGCTCTGTGATGGACTCCTTGTACAGCTGCTGGTACTCGTCCATGCCTAGCGGAGAGTCAGCAAACTACCGTCCCAAACCTAGGAAACACATGACGTGGAATCGAATCGAATCAACTCACCCGAGATGTGAGGCTTGCTAGGGTGCTCTGTTGCAACCGTTAGCCCCACTCCTGCCCATGTAATCTCATGTTCCCAACTCACTGTCCAGCATCTTCTGCGGGGGATCTGTAGACAACGCTGTTAGCCATGGCGCCTCGATCGCAATACGGGCGTCGGAATCAGTCAATTGGGTTTCTTACGGAAGGTGTCGACCTCATGGGCCTCCGCGACCACGGGGGCCTTGCCGTCAGCCATGTTGCTGGGGGTTTGCTCGGGTCTATGCGGGGTAGCTATCGTGCTCACGAGGTGAGATCGCGAGGGTCGCCAAAGCGGGACGGGAGGTGCAGTCGTGAGCAAAGTCGAAGCTCGAGCAGAGAGCGTCGCCGATGCAGGTGTGTTGGCAAGAGTGAGCTTGCGTTAGGGCGAGGGGGGGAGAGGCAGGGAGAAAGAAAGAAGAAACAAAGTGAAAATAAGTCACTCGCGCCAGGTACCGGGAGACTGGAGCCCAGCACTTTTTGTATTGCGGCAAAATAGTAGCTGCAGTGACGGCGGGTTGGGGTGAAGCTGTCCCCGCCGGGTGCCCGCTGGCTGGTGGTGCCCTCTGGGGGCCCTGCATCTACGCTAGCGGGCCTCGCAGCGCCCGGGGTGCTCCTGCCCAGCACGCCCAGGGTCGGCCAGTGGGGCATTCGCTTCCGCTCGACCGTGACCAACGCGCCGTTTCCCAATCACCATGCTTCCGAATGCCATCAAAGAGCCCGCTGGATTCATCATTGTGTGCGATATCCGGCGGAGCGCCCTCTCGGTAGAGCCTACACGCCAGGGCTGTCTCACCATCTCCCCGTCTACCACTGCAGCTTCGCTCCTGCAAAGGCCCGAGATCACTGGGCGGTTACCGTTCACATCTCGGTCATATGCAGGCACCGCGTGCCAGTGCTGCTGTGTCATGGTCGACCCAACATGCAAACCTTCCCATTGAACCTACCGTAGCAACCGAACCACTCCTGCATGCGACGAGGCGGAAACACGGTCCAGCCTGGACCGGTGACCAAATTGGGCGATATTGGAACACGCTGGACGAACAATCTATCTGCATGAGTGCTTCCCCAGCATCTGGTAATTGATGTCGTCTCCCCGGCCCGAATGTATTCCCAAGCCGAGAACCAGTTTGCCATTCCATGCGCCAAGGCGACGAAGGCGACGCTGGCCAACTCGGTGCAGCGGCCTCTCGGTCTGAGGCCCCCTTTCCAGATGCGATCGCGCATTTGTCGAAAGGTAGCACCCATATTATGTGTCATCTGGGGCAGACGTGGGAACGGCACAGGCATTTCACGCAGACCACAAGGGACTGGAGCACCGGTCGGGCGGCTGATAGGAACGGTCACTAAGCCTGTCCGGCCTGCCTGCATACTACCCCTGTCCCTCAAGTTATCCATTCGTGGATGGCGGGACTGCTCCAAATCAGAACCGCATGGCACGTCTGGGTTGTCTTCCCCGCACCCCAAAGACCCAAGACTTTCCCAAGCCTCGGGGTCGTGTGGCCTGAGCTCATCTGCTCCAGACGCCCGGGAGAGTTTTCTGGGGGTACAGGTCTCTCGTCGAGTCCAGGCGCTGACCAAGGAGCAAGATATGGATCTACAAGAGGGCCAAGCAATGGCATTGCATTGCCGGGCGGGTCACGTCATTGTGTCCTCTAGTCCCAGAGATTTGCAGAATTATTGGAATCATCAGACCATCCCTCCTCGACTTGGCTTACGGCACTGAGCGAGGGGTTTGTGCCCCAGAACGCGGGGAAGCACTTCGTCTCTTCAGTGGCTGACTTGGCAATGGACATGGGTGGGTCAACCAGTGAGCGTGGTACTTTTCGGCCTAATGCGCTGCGATTTTGTCGAAAGAAGCCATTAACATATGCTGGTGCTCTCATAAAATGAGGGCAAGCAACGTGCCATCTTCAGAATTACTTTGTGGCTGTGGACAGGGAAGACCACTCGACTAACGCAGTGTCCCTTGCGGCACCCTCATTGGGTTTGCCTGTCGTACCCAGTCCTGCGGTTAAGCACATCCCGCTTGCAGTAGAAGGTGTCAATGTTCTAGCCTCTCGCCCACTCCCGCACGGCCGGGTTGGCCTCGGTTATGGCCAGGATAGAGTTTCTCCCTTCAGCCTTGTTTAGTTAGGAGGCCTGGAGTTCATTCTATCACTGACACGATTCTGAAATGCCGCTAAAGCAACAAGCCTCCGAGATAACCTTGGAACGCGTGGGCACTGTTGCGTGGGGGTTTGAGCGGTCTCTTTCCAACAAATATCGAGGTGGACTTATGAATGCCGGTCTTGGTAGTGGCTAGGTTCGCACAGGAAAGCAAGGGGCTCCACGACGCATGTGCGCATCTTCGAGATTAAATCTATCAGGGATTGATCATACGACTGCGTACCCAGGTATGTTGGTGCCTCGGTGGTCCCCTGCCCGGGGAATTCTGGGTCCAGCTACCATCGCTCGCCCGAAGTTCGGAAGTCGTTGCTATCCAATGTACTGTGTCGGCGGTTTGACCTTCAGTCCGGGAATGAATAGCACATAGCCGTCCGGAAAGATACGACCGGCCGGCCAGAAGTTTCGGGGCGGCACCGCAAGATCAAATTTCGAGCACCAACAACGTGTGCGCTTGCTTGCTTCGAGTCGGTAAACTGATGGCTGAAGGGTTTGTATCAAAGCCGGGGCTAAGCGTCCATCAGTACAGCGCAAAACTAGACGTTCTAGATGGCACCAGACGCCCATATCATATGCAACAGCCTATAAAAGTATAGGAAAGGCATTACTGTTTGCAACCGCTCTCATCAATTCTGGTGTCTATTAGGCATATTCGCCAATTTTTTCCCTGGGTGTGCATTTACATGTACCAGCTAATCCCAAGAAGATATTCCACATGCCCCTTGCCAGCCCAAACGCCACTCACGCCATCCGAAATACATTGCCGGTATTGTTTACAGCTCCATCTGCATAAGGTACATCTCGAATATCCTCATGAACTTGGCCACGAAGGCCTCGAGGTGGAAAATGACCTTGGTGCCCATCTTGATGCGATGCTCGTAGAAGGCCGACCACTTGATCACTTCCCATTTTAGGTCGTCGTCGATGAGGGCGATGAGCTTAAATGTGAGCGTCTTGAGGATGGTGGTCGGCGGTATGCAATGCGTGAGCAGGTCGTATAGCTTTGCCCGCACCTGTAGGATACGAGCCGGCGAGTGCTCCTCCATGATCTCCTTGGCTATCTGGCTGATGAGGGCTTCCCAGTCGGGCGGCGGTATGGGTGTGTCGTCTGTAACCTTCTCGCTGTTGAAAGTCAGCTTGTGAACATCTAGACAGGAGACGACAAATGGATGGCTTACTTTTGAGCGTGTACAGCCTCGTACATCAACAATGCTTTACGCAGGTTTCTTCCACTCTCCTCGGCGATACGCTTGTGTAGTCCCTTCACCACGGGCCAACCCTCCTTCTTCGCCGAGACTGCCAAGACTGTACTGATCTCGTCAATCGTGGGAGCGGCGACGCGCACCAGTAGAGTTCGACTGCGGATGGGTGCAATGATGTTCGCGGTGCTGTTGGCCAGCAGGATCAGTCGCAGGTTGGGACTGTACTTTTCCATGGTTCGTCTCAGCGCGGCCTGCGCATCGCGGGTCAGATGGTCTGCCTCGTTGATGACGACAACCTTGAAGCGCTGCCTGGCGCTCTGATCGACCTGCTGCGTCTGGGCGACCTCCTTCAGCAGGTCCTGCACGACCACGCGGTCGTAGTTGCCCACATCACTCGGTGTTATCTCGAGGTGGTACACGGAGGCCACGATGTTGAACTCGAGTTTGCGGTTACTGCTGGTCTGGAAGACTCGCGCGTCGATCTTGATCTTCTCGACGCCGGGGCCGTACAGCTCTTTGAGGGTGGCTACTATGCGGGTTTTCTTGCCAGCGCCGGAGGGCCCGTAGACCAGGAGATGTGGGAAGTCGCCGCTTTGCGCCTGTTGAGAGTCAATGTCAGTTACGCATCCTCTGGCATCGGGGTGGGCTATCATACCAGGGACCGGAGGCGCTCAGAGAGCTCAGGGTGATATGTCAGGGCATCCAGCGATCGCGGCCGGTGCTTATCCACAATGAGGGCCATGGTGACTTCGTCAAGGGCCGCCTGATGTCTCAGAGATGCTCGAGTCCGAGGATGTGTGGTGCAGGTCGCGATACTCGTTTGGGCGGCAAAGCTGGCTCTATCGATGACGAGAATTAGGAATGCTCCCTGCCGACGCGTTAATGGACCGAGAAGACGCGTTAAGAGCTCTCAGGCGATCTAGGTCTGTTTGGGTTAGGCGTGCAGGGGCCTGATCGTGGGGCAGCGACGAACCCCTCCTTCTCTTGGCATTGAGCAACTACTGTAGCGCATTTGTGACGGCGATGTCGCAGACAGGAGAGAGTAAGCAGGCGAGAAAGAGAGGCGGAATTTACTTTGACGAGCTGGTCCTACAGGAACGGCAAATACTTGACAATATAGTCCTGTTCTGTCTAGATTGCTTATAGCTACTCTACTGTATGCGCAAACGTAATTCCCATCACGCCGCCTGCGGGTGCTACGACTGCAGGGTTGCTCGTAACCTCGTAACAGCGCGGGCCAGTACGGATTCCCTGTTTTAGGATCCGAATGGATCAAGCCAATGTTCAGCAACGGCATACGACGACTGGCCCTGCTGCAGGCTCCGCCTCCGGGCGAAATGGCGGTGTTCCTCAACCAACGGGGCGAGAACAGCGAACAGCCGTGGATCACGAAACGCACTGCCTCTGTTTTGGCTTCCGCCTGTCCCACAAAGCACAAAGACGCCTGACAAACTTGCGGCCAGACAGACTGGACAGCCCAGACAGCCCAGCAGACCCAGTTCCCCCCACCCCCACTTCGCATCGAAAAAGAATCGGTGACGATTCAGGAAGAAACTGACAACATCTCTTTTCTTTTTTTGCAGCCCTGCTCCAAGCTGATCGAGGCATTTCGAGGCCAAGCGCTGATTCCCTCAATATCGCTGCATCGTCTGCGTGATTTCCGAGCGGCCTTGAGCGCGTATCGAGCTCTTCAAAAGCCAGCCAGGTCTGCGAAATAAAGACCTCTCTTCGCCCAATACCAACCCACCTACCTCAGACCACAGCTCTGTGCATCTTTGGGCAGCCAGACGCCGCCACCGAACCTTCAAGATGTTCAACAGCAGAAAGTTTTCCATGAACCGCAACACGGGCGTTCCGCGTCCGTCGCGGCGGTTCAGCGTTGGCGAGCCTAGCGCCCAAGGTAAAGGCCCCTTGCACTTCCCACCAGTCCCTGTGATCAATCCTCTGCACGAGCATACAACCCGTGTTGCCTCCTGCCAAATCTCATCGCTTGGGTAGCTGGCACCGCTTGCTCGTGGTGGCCGTTCTTGGCAGTGGCCGTTCAAGTGTGCGGCTCCAAGTCCGACAAGCATCCACCCCAGGCCTTGGCATACATGAGACATACCTCGCACTAACAGCGACCTCTCCAGAGACGTCTTCCAAGATCCATCGCCAATTCCGCGCTGCCCACGAAGGGCACTTGCCCCACGCCGGTCTCGATGCGACGAGAGCCTCCACCGGTGTCGTCTGGTGCACCGAGAGAGCCAGCGAGTATGGCTTCCTTGAAGAGCCTGAGAAGTGGGCCAACCTGGGCCAGGGGGCCCCCGAGGTCGAGGACGACATTGAGGGCTGTTTCCAGCGACCCAGCACCATCGACGTCTCGACTGCCGCGAGAGAGTATGGCCCGACGGCCGGTATCAAGCCTCTGCGCGAGGCCGTAGCCCACATGTACAACGAGATGCACCGCAAGGGCAAGGATTCCCTCTACTCGTGGGAGAACGTCGCTATCGTGCCTGGTGGTCGTGCTGGTCTGATCCGTATCGCGGCTGTCCTGAACAATGCCTACGTCGGCTTCTTCATCCCCGACTACACGGCATACAACGAGATGTTGTCGCTCTTCAAGAACTTTGCTGCCATTCCCACCCCATTGAGCGAGGAGGACGGCTACCACATCCACCCAGACAAGATCGCCACCGAGATTGCCCGTGGTACCTCCGTCATCATTACCTCGAACCCCAGAAACCCCACTGGTCGTGTGGTGGCCAACCCAGAGTTGGCTGAGATCCAAGACATTTGCAGAGGCAGAGCTACGCTCGTCAGCGATGAGTTCTACTCGGGTTACAACTACACCAGCGACTGCGACGGCACCACCATCTCCGCTGCCGAGAACGTGGAGGATGTTGACGAGGATGATGTCCTCATCATTGACGGTCTGACGAAGCGATTCCGCCTACCTGGTTGGCGAATCGCATGGATCTTGGGACCCAAGGAATTCATCAAGGCGTAAGTTCCCCGGAAACACTAGCAGATGTCGAGATTGGAAGAGGAACACCCGCTGACATCATGTTAGCATCGGCTCCTGCGGTTCTTACCTTGACGGTGGTGCCAACGCTCCTTTCCAAGAAGCTGCAGTCCCTATGCTCGAACCTGGTCTTGTCCAGAAGGAGATGGTTGCGCTCCAGCGACACTTCCGTGTAAGTACCCGTGGGCCTTGGCTTCCTCGAAACCCTTACTAATAATGCATGTGTAGGACAAGCGAGACTACGTCGTCAAGCGCCTCCGCGACATGGGATTTGTCATCAAGTATGTGCCGGACAGCACTTTCTACCTCTGGCTGAACCTCGAGGGCCTGCCTGGCCCCATCTCAGACGGTCTCAACTTTTTCCAGGCTTGTCTTGAGGAGAAGGTCATTGTTGTTCCTGGTATCTTCTTTGATCTTAACCCCTCAAGGCGTAGGGACCTGTTCGACAGCCCTTGCCATCATTGTAAGTCTTCGTGGGAGTTCAGACCACGGCTTAATCTAACTGATGTATAGTTGTCCGATTCTCGTACGGTCCTAGAATGGAAGTCCTTGAGATGGGTTGCGATGGTATTGAGAGAGTGGTCCAGAAGTAAGTAAACCCTCCTGTCTCTGACAACAGCAGTTGCTTATCCCATCTAGGTTCAAGAAAATGGCCAACTAGATAGTGCCACAGCGACAAAGGGTAGCAGAAATCCGTGATGGACAAATGAGGATCATATCCAGCACAATAAGTCTTGATTTTGGTTTTCAAGTCATTGCGCAGGATATCATCCCCGAATCCCAGAGGATGGATTAGATTTGAGATTTTCTTACCACCTTACGGTTACAATTGCTGTACCAGATGTGCACCTCATGTCTTGATTTACCGTAGCAACTGATAGTAATTATGATGATGCTGAGCGAGAGCAGTAGAATCGCTCCAATGTGGATTTGAGAATTAAACACATCTAATGGACAGAGTACTGCACACGGATAAAAGAAAGAAGCAAAAAGATGGTTGAGCTCAAGTCTGGGAGGAAGCTGCTTGCAGTGGGTATGCCCTACGTTCGGGTATAAGGAGACTGCTCCACCGAATGCCGAGGCATGCCGGAGAGTTTCGGGCCAGTTCACTGGGCTGACCTCGCAACTTGATAATGGCCGACTGGGGATGCGCAATCTCCGATATCAAGTAGACGACCAGATGACCCAATCACGAACACCGTGGAGTTAGAATACAAAATGTCCATTTCCAAGCAGAAGCAGTTCTCATTGACGGACAGTCCGCCTCGCGCCCGCACACTCGCTCTACCATTCCCGGATCTCACCGCCCGGGCCGATAAACCCAGGGCTCACCCAAGCCTTGGCGTCTTTTGACAGCCTTCTGACCTCATCCTCGTCAATCTCGATCCCAAGACCCGGGCCCTGCAGAATGTCGATGTAGCCGTCCGTCACTTTCCACACCTCGGGGTTCTTGTGGTAGCTCGTTAGATCCTGTCCCGTGCTGTTGTAGTGTATGCCCAGGCTCATCTCCTGTATCACGAAGTTGGGGGAGCTCAGGTCGACCTGGACGTTGGCAGCCAGAGCGATGGGGCCGAGCGGGCAGTGCGGCGCCAGGGCGACGTCGTAGGCCTCGGCCATGGCGGCGATGCGCCGCATCTCGGAGATGCCGCCGACGTGGCAGATGTCGGGCTGCAGGATGTCGACGCAGCCGCGCTCGAGGAAGGGCTTGACGTCCCACCGGCTGTACAGCCGCTCGCCCAGCGCGATCGGGGCGCTGACCAGCTTGGCCAGGTCCGCGATGCCCTCGATGTGCTCCGACAGCAGCGGCTCCTCCAGGAACATGGGCCGGTGCGGCTCCAGCAGCCGCGCCAGCTGCTTGGCCATCGGCTTGTGCACCCGCCCGTGGAAGTCGATGCCCGCGTCCATGCCGAGCGCCTTGACCGCCTTGAGCCGCTCCACGCAGTCATCGAGCGCCGCTGGCGAGTCCATCCATCCGAGGTCCTCAGTCCCGTTCATCTTGACTGCCCGGAAACCCTGTGCTTGCCGTGCTTTTCTGTGTACGCGTCGAGTAAGCAAACAAAGCTGATCTAGACTTCGATAGTACCTACGCCTGAAGCTCAACATCACCGGGTCGGTCACCTCCAATCCAGGCATATACCTTGATCTTGTCCCGTAGCTTACCCCCAAGTAGTTGATAGATAGGAAGGCCCAATTTTCTCGCTATTCCTCTCATGTAAGTCAAAATGACACTGTGGGGGTGTGTAGAGTGTTACCTTTAAGATCCCACAGAGCAATATCTATACCCGATAGAGCGCTCATGAAGACTGGGCCCCCTCTATAGAAGGATGTACGCCAAGACATTTGCCAGATATGTTCAATGTCACTGAGGACCACGCAAGTTAGAAACTTCCGCTCTGCATTTTTTCATGATCAAGGGTCTGACGGGATTTCTGACTGCCTTGTGAGGTTCAAGTGGATGAGATCGGCACACACATACTCTGCTTCAAAGCCATTATATCTCTCAAACCATGCATCCAGGCATCCCTCCACAGCCTGCGAGTGTCCCTCCAGAGACGCTTCCCCCCAGCCCACGTTGCCGTCCGCGTCGGTAATCTTGACGAACAGCCACCGCGGCGGCAGGCGGAAGTACTCCATGGAAGCGATCTTCCCCATCTTGGCGTTGTTTAAAGGGTAGTAAAACAGTGATCAGTCCACAGACTTCTTACAGTGGCAACGGAACGTGCTTGACGGCTAAGAAAACAAGAAAGCACCTGAGACCGGCGGAGCTACCAGTGTGGATGAGAGGCTATGCAGAATGTCGTGATACTCTTCTCGCCGTATCCTCGTGTTCACCCAAGCTCGGGCTATATTGCTCCGGCTCATTATTCCGATGTAGCTGCTCCGCACACTTCGTCCCGAGTTAGTACAGCCCGGTATAGTCGCGGAAAAGGCGTGTGTGGGGGAGGAAGCGTGGGGTAGATGCGCTTTTCCGACAGATCTCCACTTCCCAGAATAGGTAATTTCGATGCGGGGTCTAACATGCCTTTTCCGAAGAGAGTATTTTCACGTCTCGGTCTATCTCTTTACGACGCAAAAGATGTCTGAAAGACAGAACCCGTCATCGAGGGAGTAAGAAAAAACATTTGATTCTATAGACCTGTGTCTAGTGTTGTCAACCCTTAGATCGAATCTGCACAGCCATAATGAGACTCGTAAAGTGGTTCTATTTCGCTCCGCTCTTCAGTTTCCGTTGTGCCGCCTTCCAATCTTCAACACCTTTTCGCAGGGCCTCTGGGCTTGACTCGCCAAAGATGTCGACCCCAAGCCGAATTGGGAAGTTATATCGATGGGCCCTATCAAGGGCGTTGATTTTCTGAAAAGCCTCCTGTGGAAGCTCAAAAACTGTTTCCCGTAGGTTAGCACAGCGTTGGCAACAACAGTTGGCCGGCTCTCCTGTTTCTTACCCTCGAAATTGGCCTTGATTCTTGCAGGTGTCACGGATTTGGTGAGCACGACGGTACCTCGCTGGACGGCCCAGCTCAACAGCACTGTGACAACCGGCTTTCCTAAGGACGCCGCAATCTCTTTGATGGCAGCATCATCATCGGCACTGCAAGCCTATAAGTCAATCAAGTCAAAGACAATAGGAGAAGTGGATGGCCATACCGCGGTAGGTTATATATATTGTTAGCCAGAGGACTATACGCCTCAACTACAATCCCCTAGAGAAAGTCAATCCTAGTAATCGTAGATAAGCAATGGGACGCACCTTTTCCTTGCACCATTTCAGGAGCTCAGGTTGTTGAAGATAGGGGTGCGCTTCGATTTGGTTGACAGATGGTTTGATCTCCGCTTTCTCCCACAGGTCCTCTATCTTTTGCCTCGTGAAGTTTGATACCCCGATTGACCGAACTTTGCCTTTTTTAACAAGAGCCTCCATTGCCTTCCATGTCTCAATGATTGGCACATCGATCACATGAATCTCCTCCGTGGCTGGGTTCACGGGGAAGCGCTCAGTATCATTTGTACGTTGAAACGATACAGGAAAGTGTATCTATAGCAATGGATCATGAGCTCTAAGTCAAGGGATATGGCCATACGACTTGTCTCACCAAGTACAGATCGAGGTAATCTGTCTGCAGGTCTCTGAGTGTGGTGTCGATATGTCTTTCCACATCCTCAGGTTTGTGGTGTGTGTTCCACAACTTTCCAGTGACCTGATTCTCATCAGTTTTCCATCAACTTGAACTATCAACGTCCCACTCACAAATATATCACTGCGACTGACGCCAGACTCTTTCATGCCTGCTCCGACTTCTTCCTCATTGTCATAGCATGCGGCTGCATCGATGTGGCGATAGCCGGCGGCCAAGGCTGTTGCCACCGCATTCTTGACTTCATTGGGCTTGGATTGCTTGAATTTAGTTCCTAGTTAGTTGACTTCGGTTCGTTCGGATTTCAGGAGGAGCAACCATACCCATGTACCTAAACCAACAGCAGGTATCGAATAACCGCTGTTCAGTTTGAATGAGCTTTGCAAAGGCATCTTGGCCGAGGGAGAAGGCAAATTCGAAACTCGATCCCGATAACTGAACAATACAAGAGCTCATGAGGCAATGTGATAGTTTTGCCAGAATGTTGCTATTCTAAGAGAAAAACATTAATAGCGAGGATCACAACAAAGGCTGCAGTAACCGGAGGAAAGTCCGAAGTGGAGCCCCAGAGACATTTCCGAATCTCAGTGAACTTTTCCGAAACGCACTCTGATTGATGGCCTCTGTCCTTACTCGCATTTGAATTGACTGGAGCTCCACAACCTGTGCATGTAAAGAGGACGGTGCCGGAAGCAAATGACCCACACTGTCACTCCGGTATGCTTTGTGAGGAATGGTTCGGAAGTGGCAGCCATCTGCACGGATATCACGAATGTGCCGCAAACACAAAGTCTTCAACCACGAAGATCAGATTAATCAATTATAATACTTCAATTCATTCTTTCCAATCCCACTGGTCCCTCTCGCGATTCATTGTCCAAGGTGAAGATAAGTCCACTAAGATGGCAGTAGCGACACATTCAGCTGTACCACCGCCGTTAGGAGCGTCAGAACAACTACACCACACCGGGCTCCTGAGCTCTACGACCCTTCAAGTTCAAAGTGTTAACGACCTGGTTGTAGATTCCGTGAGGAAATATGGCAATCTACCCTTCGTTGGATACCCAGCCAGTCCCCTTGGGAAAGATGACTACGTCTTTTATACTTACGCGGAGCTCGACAGCTTCGTTGACAAGGCAGCCTGGAACTACGCCGCAGCCAATCTGAAACCTGAGGTAAGTTGAACAGAGAAGGCTTTCTATGCAAGCACTGACGGGAAGAAGCCCAAGACCTCGGCAGAAGCTGAGGTTGTAGCGTTATTGGCACCTTCAAATTTGGATTATGCCGTCTCAATGCTCGCCCTGTCCAGAATGGGGTTTGCTGTACTATACCTATCGACCCGATTGGCACCAGAGGCCTATGTCAATCTGTTGAAAGAGACGAAATGCACCAAAATTGTGTTAAGTCGGAGTCAAGCGCCGACTGTGCACACAATCAAGGAAATCTATCCTCTGGACTGCTACAACATCATTGAAGAAGCGGCCTTCCGAGTCGTGGACCCTTTGACTCCCCGTTTTCCTGCGCCGCGACCCTCTAATATTTCGCGCCAAGTTTCCTTCATCGTGCATTCTTCCGGGTCGACCGGCTTACCCAAACCTATCTTTCAAACCCACCAGGCTTGCATTGCAAACTATTCAAGTGGAATTCCATATCGGGCCTTTCTAACTCTACCATTGTTCCACAACCACGGTATTGCAACTCTACTTCGCGCCATGTACTCTGGAAGGCAGGTTGCGCTATACAACTCCAGTCTTCCATTGTCCAGCACCAATCTTGTCAAGGCCATGGGCGCCGTGCAACCAGAGAGCCTTCACTGTGTTCCTTACGCTCTGAAATTGCTCGCAGAATCACAAGAAGGCATCAACACCCTAAAGAGATGCAAATTGGTGTTGTTCGGTGGCAGCAGCTGTCCTGATGACCTGGGTGACCAGCTCGTAGCTAACGGGGTGTACCTGGTGGGTCACTATGGAGCGTAAGTCGACGTGCTACTTCTGTCTTGAAATGCTATTGACACATTTCCTTAGGACAGAAATGGGACAGCTGATGACATCCTTCCGAGATGAGGCTGATAAAGCCTGGAATTACATGCGACCCCTGGCTTCCGCCAAGGATCACGTTCGAATGTTCCCCATTGGAGATGGCACTTTTGAATGCGTGGTTTTGGACGGGTTACCGTCGAAAGTCTTGTCTAATTCGAACGACCCGCCGAATTCATATCATACAAGGGACATCTTTGTCCCTCATCCAACAATTCCAGATGCTTGGAAGTACATCTCGCGTCTAGACGACCGCGTTACCCTTGTCAACGGCGAGAAAGTACTGCCAATTCCGTATGAACACTACATCCGACAGAATGAGCTAGTCCAGGAGGCCGTGGTTTTCGGCGTGGGGAAAGCAGTCCCTGGACTGATTATCATTCCAAGTCAAAAGGCTAGGGGTATTAACAAGACAGAGCTTCTTGAAAGACTCACATCGGACATAAATGCCGCCAACGCCAGAGCTGAAGCATTCGGACGAATCACGCCAGAAATGGTCTATATTGCCGACATTGGGACACCGTATCCTCGTACAGATAAAGGCACAGTAATCCGGGCTCGCTTCTATCGAGATTTTGCTCACATTATTGATCAAGTATACGAGCTTTTTGAGTCCCCGTTCAAGGGCGAGGGCCAAGGAGAGCTTGTGCTTGGGATAGACGAGCTTGAGGAGTATCTCTTGAAACTCTTCTCCGATAGACTGGGCGGAGGGGGTCTCTCTTCGTCGACTGATTTCTTTGAGACTGGCGTGGATAGTTTGCAAGCTATCACGGCTCGAGCCCAGATCATGAGAGAGATCAATCTTGATGGACATGTTCTTGGTCAGAATGTGGTATTTGAATACCCCTCTGTCAATCTTTTGGCGGCACATCTCTACTCATTGAGAACAAATACCGGTGTTTTGGAAGAGACTGAAGAGGATCTCATGGCAAATTTGATCGAGAAATACTCAGACTTCTCTGAGAGAGTCCCAGGGAAGCATGTGATTTCTCAGGAATCGCTTGTAAGTCTCGGCCAGCCATTCATACCACGAGCATAACTAATCGAACCATGGTAGATCATCACCGGCACGACGGGATCTTTGGGAGCACATATGCTTAGCCAAGCTGTGCGCCTTCCGACAGTCCAGAGAATCTACTGTCTGGTGAGGGCTTCATCACCCGAAGAGGCAATGAAGCGGGTGCTATCCACTCTGGAGGCGAAATGCCTTCCAAGACTATCAGCTGCAGAGTTATCCAAGGTTATCTGCCTTCCTTCTGACCTGAGCCAAGCGACATTAGGGCTATCAACCCGAGACCTAGACGAGCTACGGAGAACGCTTACTTGTGTCATACACTCAGCTTGGGCAGTGAACTTCAACATGGGTGTTCGCAGTTTTGAATCACACCATATTCGAGGAACATATAACCTACTGAACTTGTGTCTCGGCACAGGCACAACTACTCCTGCACGGTTCTATTTCTGTTCGTCTATATCGGCTGCCGGAGGCACGCCCATCCCAGCTCGCGTAAAAGAGACCTACGTCGCCAATCCCACTCACGCACAACCCATGGGCTATGCGAGGTCGAAGTATGTGACAGAACACATCGTCAAGGCAGCAGTTGAGAAGACGGGGATGACAGCAAAAGTACTTCGCTTGGGTCAGATAATTGGCGATACCGACAATGGCATTTGGAACCTCACTGAGGCCATACCTCTCATGATTCGTAGTGCACAGATTCTCAAAGCGTTGCCAGCTCTGGAAGAGGTAAGTAACCAACAGCTCGCTGATATATAAATTAGGTCGTCACTGACGAAAGAACATCAGACACCATCCTGGATGCCTGTAGATGAGATGGCAAAGGCCTGCCTTGAATTATCGGGCGTCCTCAACGACAACAGGGATGCCCGGGCACACAACTCAGATTTTTCGACGGTATATCAGGTGCAGAACAGGAGACTTTTCCACTGGACTCGAGAGCTTCTCCCAGCACTGAGATCCGCTGGGATCGATTTCGAGATCGTATCAAAGCGCGAGTGGATTGATCGTCTCCGCAAGTCAGATCCAGACCCCGTGAAGAATCCCACCATCAAGCTGCTCGACTTCTTCACCGGCAAATACGATAACGACAACCCTGGGCGCGAGGGCCTTGTATTCGAAACGCACCTGACGGAAAGAGCAAGCGAGACTGTCAAGGCCGGCTTCGATCTGATTCAAAGCGACCTAGTACAAAAAATGGTAGCATGGTGGAAGACTCAATGGTTGGCTTGAGGTATATTCATTCAGCTGTTGACTAGTTGCACTCAGGTGTTATCGTGGGTTCTCATAACGCGATGCTTCTTTCTCGTCGTAGAAATATTACATGTTATGCGTACAGTAGTTAGCGTCTGGGCATGCCCAGTCGGTTGCACTGGGATTCTCCACTTCCCCGCGTTTATACTAGTCAATGGTGGCGGATAAACATCCGCCAGTTCTCCACTATGATGGGATCCCTTAGCCTTTGAGTGCTTGACTCGCAATGGGAACGTGTTTTCCGACAACTCTCCTTGGACGCTATCTACCTGGCCATCGAGGAAGTCGACGATCCATTCTCTCGGAATTGCGGATGTCTGATCAAGGGGAGGGTGACGGCAATACAGTTGAACGGAGTCGGCGTTGAGAACGAAACGTCTTCTCGTTGGCTCAGTATGGCCGGTTCGGAAAAGCCCTCCGGAACCCCTGGGTTCCAACCCACGACTGGACCAATCCGCAAGAGAAGACGAGGTAGTGAGCGTTGCCGTGTCACTCGAGCATGTGACCGTTGCAAGAGGTGAGCACCGACCCGGGGATATCTTGTCAAACAAATTGAGGCTTGCTGAGCCTCGCATGGTAGTGTGAGGCTAACACACCAGCATAGGCGCAAAGTCAGATGCAACGGAACACACCCTTGCGAGCATTGTACTGAGGCTGCAACCCGCTGCACATATGATGCATCATACACAAGGGGCCGGCCACCGTACCCAGTTGCAACCGGCCCATCCACCACGGACAGCACTTGTACGGCGAACACACTTGGTCGAACAAATACATCACATATTGATCAGCCGGTAAGCGCTGCCCGCGTGGATAAGGGGGTTCCAACGACACTCGGTGCTGACGGCTTGTCCCATGGGTCTCAGGAACATCAAGGCCGTCACCTGAGCTCGAGTCTTGATCCGGCATCCATCGAGAACCCTCCAATTGCGCCATCGCTGCGAGTTTCTCCAGAGCCTGGTCAGACAGACCTCCAAGGGCATTATGTTGGCCCAGCCTCGGGAGTGTCATTCCTGCTTCGGGTCCAAAAGCGTTTCCACCAGGCAGTCTCATTCTCCCAAGCCTCGTCCATTTTCACCTTTGGGGACGCTCCATTGCCAGAGTCTGACCCTGCCTTCTGCGTGTTGCTCTCACGCGATGAAGCTCAGAGGCTACTAGACCGATACTTTGACTTTGCCGTAGCAACCCATAGATTCCTCCATCGGCCGACTTTGCAATGCTGGCTGGATGAGTTCTTTGCCACCAAGGGTAGCATGAGCCACAAGGAAGACGCTCCAGTCCGAAAAGCTGCACTCTTCATGGTTTTTGCCCAGGTTCGAGAGTATATGCCAGAGTCCAACCCGACAGCGTACACATATGATCATTCAAGCTCCTTCTTCGGGGCTCAGACTTCTGCAGCGGAGGAGCAAGAGAGGGCAACATCCGAAAGTGCCCAGTTTTTCAATGCGGCAGAGCAACAGCTGTCCAAGGAACGTGGGTCAGTCCGGCTGACCAGTGTTCAAGTCCGTCTTGCACAATGTTTCTATCTCCTAATGCAGTCGCGGATCAATCATTGCTGGAGTCTCTTTGGCACTACTGCCCACCTGGCTCTTGCCATCGGCTTGAATCGTAATCGTCGAGCACATCCTACAAGCGAACACAACCGCGTGGAGATTGAGTGCCGTCGTCGAACATTCTGGTGTGCATATTCTTTAGACAACTACCTCAGTGCAGTCCTCGGCAGACCTAGAACATTGCACGACGATGATATAGACCAGGAGCTCCCATCTGTCATCGAAGATTCGGACCTGGTCGGAGAAAACAACCTGGCTCACCGTGCCAACAGGACACAATCTCTAATGATGGCCTGCGTGGCTCATGTGAAGTTCGTTGCATTCCCATTATCAGTGTATGCAGAGGAACTGACGGATGCAGGATTTCTCGGATTGTCAGCATGATTCTTCGAGACCTCTACTCGATACGTCCGCTCTCGGTTTCGACCCGGATTACACTGACTGCTCAGCATACCAATTCGTTGAAACACTGGCGAGATGAGCTGTCTCATTTCCTAGATGCTAAAGGCATTAATGCGTCTTTGCTCCTGCCCATTTACCAACGCCAGAGAAACGTTTTGAATCATGCATACTGGCATGCCATGATTTTGACTAATCGACCCTTTCTTCTGAGCAACTTTGCACGGTTACAGCATTCTGGAACTTTGCCAACAGAAAATTTACATAAGGCGGAGATAGATACCTGTGTCCAAGACTGCCTCAATGCCGCATTGAATATGGTCGAGTCGTTCGACAATTTGTTCCAGGCCGACCAGGTATCTCGTGCCTTCTGGGTAAGCAGTAGAGGGACCGTTTCCGCCATGGCAGATGCTGACTTGAAACTTCACAGTTTACAATCTATTTCAGCTTTTCAGCAGTGGTAGTCCTTTACGTGTATGTCATTCAACAGAAGTCTTCACCTCCGGATGTGTACCAAAAATATCTAGAGGCTGCAGACACTTGCCAGACCCAGATCTTAAGCGTTGCAGCCAAAGGCTCGCTTACACAAAGATACTGTCTCGTGCTGGAGGAGCTGAGAAGAGAGGCCTGGAGACAGACCACCGGTCTTGAAGTCCCTGTGGTCTTCGATCCTCAGTCAATGAGAGAACACTCACCTCCTGTAACGTCTCAACCACTACCAACTGTCGCCATAGGTGGAGAGATGGCAGAACCCGCTGTGCAATATCCGGACTTGGCAATCCCAGGAGACTTTATCAACTGGAACGCGAGCCCCAGCAGCTCGTTGGCAGATATCACGAGTTGGGGCCAGTTTGATTCCATGGTACGTTATACGGCTAGATCGGAAGGATCAAAACTGACTCAAGGTTTAGGTCACGTCTGGTTTCTCCGGGCTTGAAGCCTTGCTGGGAACTGAGTCTACAGGCCCGCTGTACCGAACAGCGCCATGACAACACAATGATCCGGTGAGGATACCAGGGGCTGTAATTGCATGCAGGCTGTTCCAGCCTCGCTCGACGAACAGCCAATAGCTGCTACTGGCTGGTAATTTCGCAATGGACCGAAATCCTACAACGCGTAGCTTCATGCATGTCGCCTTCTTTAGAATCATGGTCTTCGCTCAAGGCTGTGATCTAATCCGTGATGCGGTTGCTCAATCCTGTGCTCAATAGAGCTCACCGCAGCAGATGGAGAGGCTACGGGAGATTAGAGGGGAATGTACAATGGGAAAACAGACGAACAAGGTGCTACTCTGATCGGCGTCGGAGTGATCAGTAATATCTCTAAGACATTTGACTACTGTGTAGGAATGATCTTCGTCTGGTGCGCGATGCTGCAGCGCTCATTGGCTGCCTTATAGTCAGCTAGCCACGCTGGGCCCCAGGTACGGGCTTGGCAGCTGTGTAAAACTGAGACCACTCCCTTTTTGTGAGCCATATCGTTCGATCAAGCATTTCTTTACAGGGTACTTCAGAAGGATCAAAAAAGCTTGAACCCAGGATGCAGGCAGACGTATTAAAAAACCGGACACAGCGAAATGTAGGTTGCAGTGTGTGGTGTGGCCGCTAGTCGATTCCGCTGTGTCCGGTTTTCTAATACGTCTTCGTGAATGGCGACTCTGTCGCTGCATGAAGTTTGGCGGCCAAGAGGCGAGATCGCCAAGTGTTCTATCGACTGCATACGCAGATCTGCGAAGGAATGGCTGCGCCGCAATGCACGTCGGCCCCATCCGGGATTCCTGGTACGGCAACCTTCACAACGCTTTCTATATATGAAATGACAAGGGAAGAAATTAATTAATGCACTCTCTTGCAGTACGCTAATACGAGCAATATGAACACCCTCGTGGCCCGATGATTGGCTTCTAGTCGCGAGATACTTCCGGAAAGAGGAAACGAGACAAGCTGATGCGCCAAGCTGTTGGGCCTGACCAAATAGTTACCTGGGGAGATCTGCGTAGGATTAAGTTTATTTTACGCTTCATCTGCTCGGTGAGCTCTACAATAGCAATGGCGCAAGAGCCGGGTTAGCAGGATGACGTCTAGATGAAGAGAAAAATCCTGAGATGGTATCGTGAATCTCCGCCAGCGATGGACAATATGGCAGGAGCCTCCTATGACGCAGTTAGATGAGTAGTGCACACGGATGATCCCACCAAGCAGGAAAGCCTTGGGGTCAACTTTCAGCAGTGTAATCACATCTTGGTGAGTGTCACTCATCTGGCTATGTGCTACATTCTATTTAAAGCAATTCCTATATTTTGCATAGCTTTCATGATGAGAGGACAATAATATAAAGTGGCAAGTTAGCTTCGCTTTGGGCTTTCGAAACTCGACCATTCCAATTCAACTACAGCATAGCAGAAACCCCTATCTAGATAAATCCTCCCTCGACAAGACGAAAGGAGCCATCTTTTTACCATAGTCTTTCACGATGTCTTCCCTCCAAGTCATATCACCCAAGAAGCTGCTTCTCTTGGCAGCCGCTCTTGTGCCGGCGGCCAACGCAGTCGCCATGCCAGATGCCATCGCCGAAATCTTCAAGCGTGACCCTCCGTCGAAGATCCGAGCCTGCGCTCCGGACGCGGACAAGAAGTGGCAACCTGGTACGCGAGCCCAAACTGGTTCCAGTGGAACTGTTCATTAACATGCGTACAGCCATGGACTTTGACAAAGACGGATGCTACAACACCCCGGCCATCGACGCCAACGGCAACCTCAACGGCGGGCTCAAGTGCGGCGGCGCCAAGAACGGCCACTGCCGCGACAAGTCGGACCTGGACAACAATAACGTGTACTCACGCGCGCGGTGTAACAACGGCTGGTGCGCTTATTTGTATGGTATGCGACCCCCAAAGTTCAGCTTCTCTTGGTTTATTTCCTACATTGTCTCAAGTGGCATATGCCTTTGACAAGACATGCTGACCCCTGATTCTCTTGCAGGCTACTACTTTGAGAAGGACCAGTCAGTAGACGGCTCGTGCGGCGTGGGCCACAAGAACGACTGGGAACACATCGTTGTCTGGGTCAAGGACGGCGAGAGCATGCCGGCGTATGTTGCCGCCTCCCAGCACAAGGGTTGGGAAGTCAAGGCAGGCAAGGACGTCCGTTTCCAGGACACGCACCCAAAGATGGTCTACCACCAGGACGGCGGGTTGACGCACGACTTTCGGTTTGCGAACGAGGCCGACGACAAGGTCGAGAACCACAACGGGGCTTGGTTTGTAAGTCGCGCCAGCGTCCCCTTTTTCTTCAACCATGTTTAGCATGGTTGAATGCCAACGGGAAGGGCTATTGTATAACTGACCATGACCGTGATTATAGTTCGGTGATCTCGTGAGCTACCTGGGATTTCCCTCGACCGAGATCCGTGACAAGATGCTCAACAACGACTGGGGTGCAGCCCTCCCCGACCTCAAGGACGGCGTTTTCTCGGGCAAGCTCAACGATGCCAAGGGTGGCCACAGCGATATCACCCTTGACGTCAATACCGATAACAACAACTCCCTGGGACAGCCCAGCTGCTAATGGTAAACTTAAATCTTCGCATATACGAAAGGCTGGAGCTGTTAGAGGTGGTCGCTTGCGCACTCTTAGTGAAGCTGCTCGGATATGCGTCTTGCATGACTTTTGGAGTTTGATTACTATAGAGTTCAATGATACGCGATTTGCTGCATTGATCAGCCTATCGTTTTTCATTTTTGAAAGTCATGCACATATATTCTAGCGCTTATCAATGCGATTCTTATGGGGTGCGGTGTGTGATGTATTAAATATGCAGGATCCAGCTATCCGCGGCACCCACCAAAGGGTATATACCACGCAACTAGTTCGTCTCCTTATCTACATATAGCTGGTACAGCCATCCATGCCCGCTCTACCAAAAGGTATCACTTACATAAGGGAGAACCATCTGTATGATCAAAGAGCTCCACACAACGACCACGCCTGCGGATTGGTCCACGATTGCGGCGTCTGGGTATTTCCTCGTTCAAGGGCTAACCTCTGGCCATGGCCTCGGTGTCAATCTCGCGCAGTTTATACCAGAACTCATGCCACAGATCGAACAGAGCATCCTGAGTCTCAGCACTTACCTCCTCCCACAACTCGCGAAAGCTTGTCTCGAAGTGGCACACATCATCCATGGCGTCCTCTGAGACACCGTTCTTCTCGAATGAGTCGCGGTAGGCCCGAGATTGAGCAACTCCATTTTCGTCAAACCAGTCGGTGGTATCTACTCCCACGAGAGCCGTTGCTTTCTTGGCAAATACGAAGACAATGTGCCCTATGGCTCGGTAGGCTTCGAACTGGGATTCGACGGGTACAGCGACCTCGTCCAGTATTTCCAAAATGTCTTGTATGAAGTCCTCGGTCTCGGTGACGACTTCCTTCGGGAAAGTCTTCTTCGTGGTAGCGTCGGCGTTGGTGGTTGAAGACATTGTGTTTCTGTAACTGTCAGCTTGCGAATGGAAAGACAGCTTTCTCAACTCAGTCCAGGGGAGGCCATGGTCACATATTTATACGCAAGCGCTCGCAAGGAGCTTCATATATGCACGGTATGTCACCACCAAGACAGTGTTAGGTACGCCTCGTTCTTGTTGGGGATACACTCTCTCTGTTCTGCCCGCCTCCGTGCGGTGACTTAGTATACTCTGGGTTCGTCTCTCCTTGTCACCGGTTCCACATGAAGTTATTGACAAAAGCCTCTTTGTGCGGCAGAAATACAACAATGGCATTGTGGCCATGAATGCGTAGACGACCTCATTGCCAAAAAATGGCATCGTGGGTCGGGGGAGAACGCGCCACGAATCAACACACCCAATGTCGTAGTTCAGGACAATACATTGTTCAATGGCAATACAAACCCTGGGCCCCCAAAATCCAACGTACTTCAAAATTAGAAGGCCTATGCTAATAGGAACAAATTGATTCAAGTAGTCAGTTGGACCGTTGCCGAAGACACTAATAATGATTGTCGATTATAATCATACTCCCGTTACTGTGGAATAGCTTGTATATCATACTGACGGTACTCGAACTACTGGTGCCTGCTCTTTCCTCAGAAGTCCGACCTGCATTTCCCATACACCGTTCTGAAAACTCCTTGCCATATGCATGTGAACCGAAGACTGGGTATCAAAATGACGTCCCCTTACGCCCCCAAAAAACAACAGCTCGAGCCAACCGTCTTAACACCTCCACTTCAAAATATATCCCAGACGCTACCTCCAAATAGCCCTGAGCTACGCTGGTGCGGCTGATTCTCTATGCCATCAGCCGCCCGTACCTTTTCCACCTCCGTCTCGACATCCCAGCGTGGGTTAAGAAAATCATCCAGGTTCTGCAGCACGGCCGCAACATCGTCGATTCCTTGACTCTCGCCCCTCCACGGCGACTGGGCAGCCAAGTCGACCTCGTTTTCCACGTCCTCCATGTCGTCGTCGACTGCAATCTCAGGGGAGCTTCTCAAAGCCTGGCGTAGGTCTGCTTCTCTGAAAGCTTCCGCCATCAAACCGACTCCAGGGCTCATAGGCTTCTGCTGCGACTCGCTTGGCAGCAAGCGAGGCTGAAGACGAAGCTTAGGTGCTTCGCTCAAACGACGTTTCATCGTATTGAAGTGACTCTGGAAATGGTCATCGACATCTTCATCCCCGGCCAAGGCAGACGGCGGTGGAGGCGGTGAGGCTACCCTGGCCGTTGCAGCAAGACTGTCGATAGGTTGGATACCCTCCGCGACTTCTTCAGTTTCTTCACCTGGAAGCGGAGCAAAGGAGACTCGGAGGCTCCTGCGGCTCGACCGCGCACTAGAGCGTATACTAGATCGTACACTACTCCACGGATTGATATTTGTTGCATCCGCCAATGACTGTGTACTGGGCAGCCGGCCGCTTGAGTAACGAGAATGCTTTGTAATGCGATGCTTGCGCTTTGGCGACGGTGTGTTAAACTTTGCAAAAGATTTGATGGACAAGTCAGCATCAGGAGTAGGCGCTCGAGCTTCAGGCTGCGACGGAGTGGATGGCTCTCGCTGCTCATTCGCATCGCCACGTGAGCTAGACCGTCGATACGACAATTGTTGGATAGTTGAAGGAGCCTCTATAGATTGCAGGGCTCTCGAGAGTTCCGCAACGTTCTCCATGGGTTCAGAGATATCGTTCGTCCAAGGACTCTGTTGTGAGGAACGAAGCTCCGGTTGTTCCACTCCCAGACCTGGCGAGTCTGCAACACTGATTGGGCGTGGGCATGGCGACCATGTCTCTTCCTCAACGTGTTCGACTTTAATTCCTTCAGTAGCACGATAATTGCAACGAGGTGGATGATCCGGAGCCCAAGGACTTTGCGGCTCGAGAGAATTGTAAACCCTACTTCCAGACTCGTCATTACTAGGAGCTCGTTCAGCTTGAATAGTAGTTGTCTGAGGCTTCTCCTCGGACTCCTCCTCAGAAAGCTCTTCAACAATGATTGTAGGTTTTGATTTGCGCACCAGCAACAGTGGTTTCCTGACTGCTGGTTTCTCTGTGTCTGAAAGATGATCCACGTTGGTAATATCAGTGCGGGCGGCCGTCTCATCTTCCTGGTCTGCCTGGGCATCTTGGTGTTGTGCCTCGTCCGGCTCAGCAGATGTAGATTGGCTGTTTGACACGGCAAGAGAAAAAGCCTGCTCAGCAATCTCAGCGAGTGAAGCACCAGACGAGCTGGGTTCGGCTAGATCTTCTCTTTCGACTTCTGTTGGGATAATGTTGGCTTCGTGCCCATCTGATAAGAAAACAGGATATTTAACGGCCTCGAATCTTTCAGGCGGTTGGGAGGGGAACTTGAGGGTCTCCAGCCTCGCAGGTACTTGGTCCATTCGCGACAGCGTGCTTGCGTCCATGTCCATAGAGTTCTCAACCAAGGTGGGGCCTTCGTCGAACACTGTCCCTTGGAAAGCCTGATCCTGGATCAGGGGACGATCCGATACCTCACCTTGGTCTTGGAGATCGCAGGCATCCTTGACTGGATTTCCATTGATGCCTGCATTTGCGTCCAGACGGTTCGCTTGCATGCTCTTCTCCACCAAAGTCATATCCTCTGGGAAAGAAATCATCAGTTGATCGGCCGTAGCTGGGGGTGATGCTTCCGTCGTAACATGATTGTCAGGTTCATGGCGTTGGGCAGTTTCTTGTGGCTTGGCTTGTTCTCCTCCAGCGTCCCTTTCATGCCGCACCTCCTCATCCTTATCTTGCTCAACCTCATCGCTACGTGTTGAGACAGATTGGTCCTCCTCACAGCCATGTGCACATTGATTCGATGGCAGATTTGCTGGTGCATCATCGACATAATAATCCACGATGTCAGTGTCGTCTTGAACTGCATCGGCCGTCTGACCGAGTTGCGCTGCAACCATAGCACAATGGTCTTCTGATTCGGGAGTAGCGGTCTGGGTAAGCTGCGAAGTGTTGGTGGTCTTGTCGTCACTCGGCGCTTTTGATGTTGAGTTTCCAAGCCTAGCCGGGCGAGTCTTATAGTGGAAGCTTTGGTCTACTTGGCTCTCGAAACTCGTAGCAAGTTCTTGCTCTGACACCTGGACCCTTGCAATATCTAATCTTGCAGGCCTTTGTTCCTTTGAAACTTCCGCTATAGTGGGCGCCTTCTCAACGTTCCTGTCCAATGCCAGCGGGACCGCAACAGGGGCAGACTGTGAGTTTGCCTGACCTGGAGTAGCACCTTGTTGCTCGGAATCTTCAGTGGAGGCCAAGGAAGCAGGAGCCGCAACGTGTTTCTTGCCGGTGCTTCGGCCAAAGGCGCTCGCTTTGACAGCGACCTTACCCTTGGATAAAGTCCCAGTTTGTGATGGCATGTTTTCTCCGATCCTAGCACTCGAAGTTCGCTTTTCCAGCAGACCAGTGGCTCTGCGATCAGAATCCGAAGACGGTGTGGTATCGGCAAAGCTGCGGTGGATGCCTGCTGAGCTGGCACGTAGCTTGTCTCTCGCATGGACCGATACAGGCTTCGTCACCTGTCTGAACATGGGAGCTGGTGTCGGAGTTGAGCCCGATGGGAACGACGCCGCCATGTCGGTCTTCCTTCGCTTGTTCAGCTTTCTTCTCAGCCATTGCTCCCCGGCCGGCCTCTTTGCTGGCAAGTCTTCTTCAGACGGGTCAGTCCCCCGATCCTCAGGAACCCAGAACGCATCCCGTTGGAAGCCAGGCGCCACATTGGTGGCCCATTCTCGTATGCGTGATCGTTTCTCTACGTCCAATGGATTGCCGACTGCAAGTTCGAGCTCGCGCTGGCTGTCTGGGCTGGGAAGATGACACCGCAGAGAATCCCTAGTTGCTGGGGTATCATGTTCCTGCGCCACAGGCTCTGCCAGCTCTTGCCGCATTATCGGGTCGATCGGGGGTATAGTCTTGGTGAATGGTAGCGGAAGAGCCGCAGCGGTGTCTGTTGCCTTTGGTGCCTTCGGCAGCCAAGGGTTATGCCAGCCTGAGGCTCTGTCGAAGGGCCCCTGCAGCGAGGCTGAGAGCAGCCTTAGGGGTTGGCCCCTTAGGTATCGCAGGCCTTGTTCTTCATAGCGCAGACGCTTGGCAACTCTTGCTGCCTGATCGAGCTCTTGGTCGGCGCCCAGGTAAAGGACTTCTTCGTTGTCGTCGTAGGCGGCGCAGTAGACTGGTTCCTCGCCCAGGTGCATTCGTGGGTGCCGTACTCTCTCCATTCCAGCGGCTCCAACCCAGTTTCGTCCCGGATTCGGCATCAGTTACGCAAAGCCTTCATCTTGCGACACGGACTCGTTGGCACAGGTATTCGACTTCGTCGCAGCTGCTGTTGGCGGGCAGGTCTTAGAGATCGATCGGAGTGCGGCCTTGACATCTGGGGAAGGCTAAAGTTGTGCTCCGCGGTCCAAGCCAAGTGGGACGGAGCGGTTCACTGGGCGACGCGCTCGCCAAATCCGGACGCGTCGACGCGTAAAGTGCAAGTTTAACCTGCAGGCTGGAGGCTGGAGGCTGGAGGCTGATTGCCCCCACTTCCCTACCAAGTGGAACTAAGTAACACGCAGCCCTGCTCCAAGTTATGCTGTGCTGTTGGCATCCAATCTTTCAAAGCCACAACAAGCCAGCCAACATATTGATTGTGCTTCCAAAGCGGACGTCGTACGTAGGCTACGTTGGCTTGCGACTATGGACTGTCCAAGAGCCGATCCAAGACATTTCCTTGGAAACTTCGCGCCTCGTCTGAGTCTTCCTCTAGCTTGTCTTTGTGGCTGGGCACAGACTTCTTCTGCCCGAGGTTGGAGAGCAACCCACAGACTCTCTTGTAATGTTTCTTGAGAGTCCCTTTTGTGTTGCAAGCATTCTAGGCACATTAATGTATAGTCTGATCGAGGTTTAGCGGTGGAATCCAACGAGCGAGCAATCCGTGGGACTACATGGTGCAAGTCTCCTTTATCGTCGGTTTATGCTTTCGTGCTCGAGGTCAAATAGAAAATTAGCAACGACCAGTACATCCAACATTCAAGCTTGCCAATAGCGTCTGCTCGGGTGCCATCATCACCACAATTACGAGATTACTTGTGCGTAGATCGTCCAACTTCCCTGCCAGCGTATAGCATCAAGCTGGATATATATTGTTATGTGGCAACCCACTATCCCCAATGAGGGGGCAGCTTGAATCTAGTATCGCAATGGCATAAATGATCTTGGTATATATTTAGCATCTATGAGAATCCACAACGTGCTTTTTTGACAGTTGAATGGACCTCACATGCAATCTATCCCTATATATGACTACTTTAATCCCTCCACGAGTCTATCCCATCCATCTCAAGCACATCATCTCCCTGCGACTCTCCATCTGTACTGCCATCTACGTCCGCCAACATGGGTATATCCTCACCCCCAGCATTACCCACAACCCCTGCAGCCCCCCTGGCTTCAAGATCCGCGACACCAGCAGCGCCGCCGCTCTTCCTGGCCTCCTCCTCGGCGGGAGTCCCCTTGACAAGGGCGACCCAGAGCGCACTGCCGACCACGAGGCCGCAGCCGGCGACGCTGAGCCAGCCCATGGACTGGCCGAAGACGAGGCGGTCAAAGGCCGCGGCGAAGAGGACGGCCGTGTAGATCATGCCGGTGGCGCGGTTGCTGCGCTCGCGGGCGAGGCCCGCGGTCAGCAGGAACTGAGTGGCGAAGCCGCAGACGCCGACGGCGGCGAGCAGGAGGCACTGGCGTGGCGACGCGGGCAGCGCGAACTGCAGGCGCGGCTGGTCGTAGTCGAGCGGCGGGCCCAGCGCCATGGCCAGCAGCGACACGCCGCTGCAGAAGGTGCTGAAGTAGTTGACGCTGATGAGCGGGTGCGCGCGCGGCCCGATCGTCCGCAGCACCGTGATGGTGATGGCCGCGCCCACCACGCCGAGCAGCCCCATGCCGATGCCGCTGAGGCGCTGCGCCGTCGTCGGCACGTAGTCCATGCCGGTCCCGGCCGTGGTGCTCGCGGTGCCGTTCGCCGCCGTCTCGATCCCTGTGCTGGGGGCATCGGGTGCAGATGTGAAGAGGGAGACAGGCCGTGTGATCAGTATAACGCCACCGAGGGCGATGTAACTCGCAATTTGTTCCTTGCGAGTGAACGGCTCCTTCAACAGGATACGGCACAAGTAGCCGGCGACGTTGGGAGCCAGGAACGAGATGACTGTGGCCTCGGCGAGAGGCAGGTAGACGATGGAGGACCACATGCCATAGAGACCGACAAATCCGGCCATGGCCCGAAGCATGAGCAACCATCGAATCTCAGGAGGCCCCCACGGCGCCGATGGAACATCCCTGAACCACATATACGCGAAACAGCACATGATCGTGGCCGTCATGCGTGCGCCGAGGATCTGCATCGGATGTAAGCCGTCCTCAACCTCGAGGAACCGGGCCGAAAGGTTCATAAGGGCGCCGAAGAACTGGGCCAGAATGATGAGGATGGGGCCCCCGTTCCTCTGCCACATCGACTGGCAGAACGGCTTGACGCTGAAGCCCTCTCGTAGAGCTGAGGACCGTGGCGGCGCTAGGTATGAGCCCCTGAGTGAAGTGGATGATGCAAGCCGTCCATCTTCGGAGAAGGGGCTCATCGAGAACCGTCTGATGGTAGAGGGATCTAGCAGGCCAGGCTCAGCCGAGCCTGCCTTCGCACCTTTGTCTGTGCTATCGAGGACTTGAGGGTATGTATTCAACACAGCATGTTCAGACACAGATCGACTTCTTTTGGGTTGGGGAGCCTGAGATGCATCAAGATCCGACATGGTGACTATGGATCATCACGAACAAATGCACACAGATCCAAAAATCAGGGTCAACTGTTGGGACAGCTTGGGAAGGGTTCTCTTTGTCTAAGATGACTATAACAGCAGTACTCCTCGAAACCCAACAGTCTGGAAGCTCCCCCAGAAGTATGAGAGACAAGAATGGAGTTATCAGACCAAGACGATGATACTGATGGTAGACGTGGTAGGTGATAAGAGGTTAGGTGGAAAGAAAGAGAGCCAAACCTTGAGTTCCATGGAAGCCGGAAGGAGAGGGCTAACAACTCGGCGAACTTCCTCCTAGGAGCGCCTCATCGAGACCACCCTTGGGGCCCATCGTGGAGATGCTGCATTCCAGACAAAACTGTGATAGGTCTGTTGGTGCTTCGAGGCCGATGCAGGCGCTGCTGGGGGGTTACTGGTAGTCACCACAGCCGGACCAAGTGAGTCGTTTGGAGGCAATTGACAACAGACACGTTCCTGATAGGCCGCGGACCTGGTCCAGGCCTAGTCCGTGCATGTAGTTGTTGGATGCACCGATATCGCGGCGTATAAAGGCAGCGAATCGGGGATCTACCCCGCGTGCCCCATACAATCCAGCCCTATTTCCCCCTATATCCGGGGAGAGCTGGGGTCACTTCACTAGTCTTGTACAATAGAGACCTGAAGACATCCATTCACTATGGAGGAGTACTGTATAAGTGCACGACTGCGTTGGCGCAGTAGAGCTGCGCTTCGCACGACTTCAAAGAATGGTAGAAGCTGCCCCGTGGGGCGCGTATTAGCCAGCCTCTTACGACCGACCTTGAGCAGCCATTCCATCTCTGAGGCCTTATGCATATACGTATCCGGATGGCTTGAAGTCATACTCGGAATGCACTCTCACGATGATTTGAGTTCCTGAGACACCCGACCAGAAACCCCGCACCCAACGCCGACGATCAGTGCCGGTGTTTCTGCAGTAGCACATGCTTTCTGCTAGCATGATGAATCAGTTGAGCTGTTGAAAACTGCCTGTCTGGTTGCGGTTCGGAATGTGTCTGTCCTGCTGCGAACTGGGGACTGCTGCCTCGTGGCTATAAAAGGTCCCATCGTAGAGCTCACAGGATATTACTGTCTCATACGACAGCTAGATTGGTGCCTTTTGAGGCCATCTCTGCGGGTGAGGTGTCGTCCACACCAGTCACACGCGAAAGCACCTTTCTGTTGTCCAACAATCGTAGGCTTCTGCGGTACGGGAGTGACGGTGGGCTGGTGCAGCCGAGGCTCTGCGGGAATAGAATATGAAGTAGTGGAGGAGGGAGGGCTCTAGCGTTCGACCTTCCTCTTCTTGTTCTGATTCCGGATGGCCTCGACAATATCAGGGTCATCGTCGTCATCGTCAAGTAGTTCCTCGTGCTCCGTAGTTGGGGCCGGCCGCTTCTTCCCACCGGGACCACCGGGGCCGCCGTCGTCTTCTGCGCCATGGCTGTTGACCACGGCATCATCGTCGGGCTGGAAGGCCTTGCGCATCCTAGTGATCTCCTTGCGCTTGTCGATCATGGTCTTGATCTTACCAAGATATTCGGGCTGGCGACGTAGAGAGAACTCAAAGTCCTCGAACTTGAGCTTCTGGCGGCCGGCGACAGTGGCGTGGCGTGTGGCCTCGAAGCAGATGCCCTCGAGGAACTGTGTGAGGATGTCGTCCATAACGCGGACAGACTCTGGAAGGGGGTTGGGGACATCGCCGTAGGCATACATAAGGGCGGCAACTGGGACGTGCAAGTTAGCAGGCGCAATCGAGTCATCAGGCCAGACGGCAAGGCGGGAGCAGCATACGATCTTTCGTCTGGAAGGTTTCCTTGCCCACATTCTTGCCGGCGCGCGCACGAGGCTCCATGATGATAAAGACAAGCTGGGCTGCGAGAACGAGGTGGATGCAGAGATCAAAGTCGATGGCGGCGGAACTGAGATACTGAGATACTGAGAAGCTGGACTCGGTCGCGACTCCTATCAGTAGGTCGCGGAGCGCAAAGCTGTCGTCGTAGAACAGTGCGAGGTGGGAAAGGATCAGATCGAGAGCCTCGGTCAACGTCGATCGAAGCGCAAGGCTGAATGAAAGCTGGATGTGCGAAAGGCTGCGCAAGTTCAGGATGTCAAGTTATTAATAGCTTTGGCCGCAACCACCTGAGCCTGGAGGTCAACTTTGGGGGAGCTCAGGTGCAGTCCAGTGTGTCCAGCGCACTTCATAGGCGCGACGGCGCGTTGACTGCTCGTGGCCCCGCGCGTTTAGTGGGCCACTCAGCTGAATAGGCTCAGTCCAGTGTCACTGCCGCCTAGCTGCAACCCAGCCTCTGCCAGCTGGCCTTTACCCTACAGATAGCCCTGGCTACGGACAGACGACAGCATATCGCGACCGAACGGCCGCCAGCTTTCCACATCAGGAGCTTGACACCAACCTCTACCCCCACGAGACTCGCCCAAGAGCAGACGCCGACACAGCTCGCGCAGGCCTCACCTACACCCGGATCGCATCGCCTGCGGAATATCACCAAGATGGTACGATTGGATGCGCCCTCGTCCTCCGGGTCCAGGCGGGCAGAGCTAACCCCAGACAACAGACGGCCCTCTTCAACTTCCAGTCCCTCCTCCTCGTCATCCTCTTGACCATCTGCACAAGCACCTACGTGCACGCGATAGCCCCGACCTTCATGAACAACCACAAGCAAGGGTTGGTGCCATGACCCGCCTACGCCTGCTGAGGCGCTCGCAGCGCAGCTGACTTACGGTTCAATAGGTTCATCGGCATCTTCTGGAAGGCGGCACGGGTAGGGGAGCGGCTGAGTCCCTATATAAGTTTATGCTGTGTCTTCATGGCGGTACGCCGAACAACCCCCGTCTAGTTCTGGTGCACTCGATCATGTATCTAATATCCCGACAGGTGTCCATGTTGATTGGCAGCTAGAGCTAGGAGGCTACGACAGACGATCAGGCATCCACAGATTTTCAGCGTTTTCCTATCCTCTACAATGGAGCACGGCGTTCTTGGGGTGTGTTTTGGCGTCAACGACTCGAGGGCACGCCGACTGATGAGCATCAAAGCTATGGCTGCACCGGGGGGAAAAAAAACCGTGGATGAAACGGTGCCATATTGAAGCAACAACCGCTTGCCTTCAGCGAGACGCACCCTAGTTTGTGATATCGCCGCGCAAGTCATAGGTCGTGCCAGCAGGGCAGTCCGACGGCCCAGGGGATTTGCCTGGTCTCTCGATCACCGAATTCCGCCCAATTGTTGTTTGCAAAGCTCGCGTGCCCCGAGTTTTGGTGATGCAGCCGAGGCGAGCTCATCTTGTCTCTCACGTCACGGGACGGGACGGAAGCGTGTTTGTCAATTCCGCTGTCAGTGCTGGTGCTGCATGTGTCAAGGCCGGCAGTACCTTTTCGGGCCGAGCATTGCATGCCGTTGGTTTCAAGGCAATGAGGCTGAATGTACATGTCACGGGCAGAGCAATGCTGCCACATTCCATTCGAGCCAAGCAAGGCACGAGGCTGATGGCATTAGGCAGAGGAACATGGCAGACTAGCTCAGTGAATTCAGCAATCATCGGTTTATACGCAGTTTTCTCAAGTCAGCAGTGATGTTGGGTGCAATCCACTGACGGGCGCTATTGGTCTTCCGGCTACCGATTCATTAAAACCGCAATGTGCTTATTCATTCCTGCATCGTCAGATGTTGGCTGCTGATGATTAGTATAGCAACTTAAGGAGGCGGGTGTGAAGGTCGTAAGGGCATGCATTTGCAAGAGTCACAATGACACCCCGTGTAAGCCAGTTGTCGGCGGTTGATTAACTCTGCAAGATATAGTCCTAGCGGAATGACCGATGCTCTTAGTTCAATTGCACAAGACTCCGTCGTGCCCCTACTGCACAGCTGACATCGCACCAGGATTTTTACGAAAAGGACCGGCAGTTAAATGATTACATGCGGCAAGAGTGCATGGCTTGTGGTCAGCTCGGTGAGCTGACGATATGCTCTGCCTCGGCCGTTGACGGCAGAGGGTAAGACCCTGACCACCACATTGATGCCGTTACTTGGCAATGTCAAGTGTTGACGATATCATGTCACGGACGAGAGGTACTTTAAGCGCTAGTTGGGAGAGACCCTGGTAGCTGCATATCTCGGTAGTGCTACTACTGTGGGCGTCTGGTTGCGAAATGACACACCTAAGTTAGGTCCATTCCTTGGTCACAACGGAAGGAGGGGGGACAGTCACGATACTATGGTACAGGGGGCGGTGACACCGCGCCGGGGCGTCAAGGCGTGGTTTCGATTCCTTCTCTGCGCATTCCATGGTTCTCCATATTCTCCATAGAAGGACTGGAGACCGTTTCCGGAAATTGCCCGATCGCACGGCCCTGGCCAACCGGGCGTTTCCTAACCTTGAACGCAGGAGATTTGGTTCATGCACAGGATGCACTCGCCTTGCAAGGTTGGTGAAGTCAAGCATGAGCTGGGGCAGTTTGGAGTTTCAAACACTGTGCATAGTCCCGCCCAAGAATGCGATGGCGCCTGGGTGAAACCGTTGGTAAACCAGCCCGGGCAGCTTTAAGGTGCGAGTGCCCAAGATTTCGGCGATGGGCCTCCATCCGATCTTTGATTAGAGGCGCCGGCGCGTGTTGCAGCGGATGCTGTATGTGGATGATTTGCAGTGCTGCTCAATCATATCTGAAATGCAACGCGTAACGGCCGGGTCACTGTCACCTATGCCCTGGGCAAGAGGAAAATGTGATTGATGCGGACTGACCCAACGGCAACAATTTGCATATTCCTACCCATCGTAGCCTGGGGGGAGTCGCCTCAAGGTTCGGGAGGATAGCGACACAGCGAAATAACCTGATGCCCGATACTTGCAGATTGGATAGGTGTCGCAAGGCAGTATGTCGTCAATAGTTTTATACTTGTGCCTCCATTCAAGGCGGCCTGCAGCAGATTCGGGAAGCTGTGTCGACTGGCACGAGACAACCTCGCAAAGACCTGCTATCGAGGTTGTATCAACTTCAACGCGCCGGGTGTAGTATGTGGTCGAAACTCCCAGCTTCCGAATTTGTCACGATACAAGGCGTGTGATGATCTCCATGTTGTAGAATTCGGAAGGTAATGCCCGGCCGCGACAAGATGGCTGGACGGGTCCTCGATAGATGAAGGAAGAATCCATGGAGATTCTAGCTTCTTGGCGGTTTAGATCCTGGCCCTCATGCGGACCCCATCTCTCTCCTTGATATCGAGATGCAAATAGCCGGGTGACGATTAGCTGCGACCTAGATAAGCCGTACTACGTCGCTTTCACTCCCGCTTTGCGGCACTGTGGCAGCAAACAGGATCAAGGGCCTGCCAGGCGGATACCTACTATGTAGTGTCGATGGTCGAGGATGCTGCCGAGCGTGGCACGGCGGCTCATCCAAGAGCCCAAAGAACCGGCGCTTCAACCAGACCTAGTCGTCGGCGACCTCGTGAACGAATGATCCGTCGGTCGATACGACCATCGAAAGACGTGGCACCAGCGTCCGAATGCTCTCCATGTATCCACCACAGGGGGCTGCCCAGTTCATTTGCGCACGTATACTCCGTGGCAAGATTCGGGTCCAGTTTTGAGTGAGGTGTCCGGGTCGCCTCGCTTCACCGCATGGCGGATTCCCGGGACAGCCTTGAATCAGAACACGCCACGCCAGTCCCTACGCAACTTGGTATGTACAGCCTCGTGCTGACTAGCTAGGGGGCACCCTAGTCACCACGTTTGCTGCCGGCATCAGAGGCGACGTGAATTCTAAAGTTGGAACTTCGACATCGCTCTAGTGAAGTCTAACCCACCCACGGGCCGCACTGGTTAGTCTGGGTACCCGACATTTGGGGGAGAGCGCGAGAGGTCCTGTAGGCGCTGTTGAACTTGATGGCCGGGCGACACTTACAAGTGATCGTAGGTGCAATTCCATTGCCCTCGCTTCCAACAAGCTAGTATTCCTCGACAATTGTCATGCGCAGGAAAGTCATATGACGCACCGGTGCATGGCGGTGGCTATCCCAATTTCGCAGTGAAATATCGCCTTGCAGGAGAGGCCGTCGCGCGTTGCACTGCTCCGAATGGTACCTGACTCATGTGATGCGTTCTAGTCTTTCGGCGCACAGAACCTCCGGCCATCCAGACTATTAACTTAGGTTGCCACAGGCTTGCCTTCGCTAGGTGCGTGACTACGACTATGGTAGAGGCACCGTAACTTAGCAGTCCTACCAGTCTCACGGCCAGGCTGATAATTCACTGCAGGGCGACTCGTTGCAATCCTTGGACCTTGGCCTTCCCCGAAATTGGACAAGCCCGGGCACCGGCTCCCGATCGCTCCCCAATACCCCGTTTCCGGAAACCTATGGAGCCCGTTTCACCCCGACACCATTCCAGCATGCCTGCTCTGGCCTCTCCATTACAGCCATGGAGGAGAACGTGTGGCATCAGGTAAGGTGGTTGCTTCGTTTACTGTGAGGCAGTCTGGACGAGACATGCACGGTTACATTGCATTTAGCACTTCGTGAATGAGCATACATACTCAGCAACAGCTTGGAAATGCCGGTGCGGTCTGACAACCAGCCCACTCCAATGAAAGCATTGCGTGGCAGGCAATCTAGATGTTGCGGTACTTAGACCTAGCTGCAGTGGTGTGCAAAGGTCGGGGATGGAAACGCCCCTCCAAAAAGTCCTGCAACCGCACGCCGACAAGACAATACTGCAGATTCATACATAGCACAGGCTAGTTTGGCAACGGACTTGCTGCGGTGGTGAATAGTACATACTCGGGTCTCAAGAATACCAGCTCCAGGACGTGGCTGGATTCGCGCTACCTCCTATTACAGTCATTCGGCGTTTAGAGTCTAGCATCCACGGCTGCGTCTGCGCGAGTCTGATGGCCTAAAGTGCCCCCGGCCAGCCAGCACACGGCGCCTGTAGACCTCTCGTGAGGCTGGAAGGCGTGGGAAGCTGACGCCGCCAGCATGCAGGGTCTGAACGTTCTGTTTGCGGACAATTGGCCCAGACCCCTGGCGGAAGCTGGACATGCACCAGCCCACAACACCCATGCATTGCACCGACTCGATGGAACCTACAGGGAATAGATCCTAGCCCAGCAGTAGCTCTTCGGCTTGCCCCCATAGTACCGTACATAGTACTGTAAGCCCCGTCAACAGGATTCAGGGACTTGCGTGCACCGAATCAGTCCAGGGATAGGCCGCCAACGCCTCGAAGGACCATCCCACTCTGTTCTTTCTTTGCTTCTGGCTTGGGTCGAACGCAGGCCTAAACGCCACGACCCCCGATACTAATTAAAGCCTGGATAACATCATCAGCGCCAGGCCGAGAGGCGCTATGCTTTATGGGAGCGCGACTTGAATCCCGAGGGAATGGGCACAGTAGTCTTTTTTTTCTCCAGTTCGTATTGAAGGTTGGCCTCTGGAGAAGCCAAATGGCCCTAAAAGGTCTTGTTACTATGTACGTACTTCTGCAGCCACTTTGCCATGGTTACCCCCAACATGACTAGAGGCACATGGGACAGGGTTCGGGGGAGGCACCGTTCCATTCTTGTCTGCACTCGCTGCTGATCTCGAAATCTCGCCCTCCCCCGTGCATGTCGCCTCGAAAGCCAGCGCCCCAGGAAGGTAAATGGAGGCGGAAAGAGTCGTGCTAGCTCTTCAGCAACCGCCTCCTTGACTCCTGATTGCCCTCCACGGGCCGCCACTAGGGATTGGGGGATCCCTTTCCCAAGTAGCAGCGGCCCATGCCCTGTGGCGATCGGCAGCACCTGGGCACAGAGCAAAATGGGCCACTTGGGGTGCGGAAGGGGGCGCCGAAGGGCCCGTCTCCCGGGCGGGCGAGCCAGGGATCAAGCAACTACAGGACGTGCGTGCCTGGCGCTGCAAATGCTGTGGCCATAGCACACCACGAGGTGCCCCGGTGGTGGTGTGGGCGCAAAGGCGGCGCATTGAAGTCTCAATGCTTCATATTTTCTCATTTCCCACCCAGACCATGTCCACTCACACCCCCTTAAACAGCCGTGGGTATTATTGTTCTAAATTGGCTCTGCGGTTTGATTACTTTTAGAGAAACCGATTCCCGTGGCTGCATCCGCTCTTTCTTCCCTTTCCTTCCTTTCGCCAATTGATACGAACATAAGCTGCAGTGGACTATTTTCCTGTGTTCGTCTGCGATACTCTGCTTGGGTCGTCTGCGGTGGTTTCCTTTGTTCGCTTTCATACGCACACTCCTTTGGGCTCAGGCACCTCCTTGTCTAGACGCTCCTTCAGCCAACCAGGCATTCCTGCAAACATCCACGACGTTGCTGCACCGACCAGCTGCCAGTTGGCTAGGTTTGACCTGCAGTCCAGTCCGTCCCTGCCCAACCCAGACAGACAGACTGACTGACTGACTGACAAGACGTATTCCCATGTATGTGTAAGCCCCCAGCATCCCCGGCTCTTTTCCCATCCTGCAGAAGTACAAACTTGGGGCCCGTCGACTTTGCTTCGAATCACAACGGGTTGCATGTATGTACACGCTGCAAGCTTCCGTCTCCAGACCACTCACGAGACCAACCCCATGTAACTTGACTAGAGAGCTGGTGCTTGTTTGCAACTTGTCTGTCATATAGAACCTTGGACTGATCCTTCGTCGGCAGTAAGCCACACTCCTTTTGGTCACCGCATCCACAGACCGCCTATTCACAGAGGCCCTGTTTATTTGGGAGACGTTGGCGGTGTTGCACCAGACGTAAGCTATTATTGAGTATTGGCCTACGAGATTCGACGCCTTGGACATAGGACAAGAACTTGGAAAATATCACGAAAGATGAGCGATCAAGGGGCTGGTGGCATCGAAAGCCACGGCAGAGATAGAAGGTTATCGGAACCAACCTCGAACACACGCGAAGATCAGATGCAGCAACAGAGCACTCAGGCAGAAACTCCGGGCCCCGAAGCAGAGGAACAGGCAACCCTATTGCAGAACGATTCCCCCCGTGGTCATCTATTCACACCAAACGCACAGAATGCCGGGCTATCTCGCAACCCGTCGACAGGCTCGAATGCGTCCGAAACATGGCCATTGCCGGAAAGGAGGCAGAGTCGAAAGGCATTCCGGAGAAACTCGTCCCATAAGGCAGTACCACAGACACACGCCCCTCGGCCTTTGGAACCACCCGTTACAAAGTCGACATTGGGCGAGCTGGACGTGAATAAGATTATCCACAACCCTAAGTTGCGACACGACATCAACTTCGATCCGGAGTTGCATTTCAGACCTAACATGGATGGCGAGAAGGGCAGGAGGAAGCAAGACAAGGCAAACCAATTCTGGACGACGTTACGTGATCAGTTGCAACAGTTCATCACCAACCCGATTGAGTTCCAGGAGCGGTTCCACAACCAAGAGTGGTGTTTACCACTGTTGCTTAGATCAGTGAAGGAGATCATCCAGACTCTTGTTCCGGCTAGAGACCGTGTCTATCTTGACGAAGGATTGAATGTGGATCTGATCATGCAGCAGTTCAACCGAGGCGTTGCGGATTTGGAGAAGCTTGCTTCATGGTTGTCTGGTGTTCTCAAGTCGCATTGTGCTCCCATGCGAGACGAGTGGGTGGATGAGATGTACAACCAACTCACAAACGGCAACCGAACGAACAATATGGAAGAGTTGGTTCAGGGCATGCGAAGCCTCCTGAGCGTTCTGGAAGCGATGAAGTTGGACGTGGCCAACCATCAGATCAGATGCCTCCGCCCCATCTTGATTGAGGACACAGTTCATTTTGAGCAGAAGTTCTTCAACAAGAAGATTCTAAGCGGAAAGCTGGAGCCGCATTCAGCACGAGAGTGGTATCACCTAGCTTCCCACGAATGTCAGCCAAACCAAGCTTCTAGGTCTGCCTTTGGCGAAATGGCTGTGTTCTTCGAGGCTCTATCGAGGCTGATTCTTCCGTCCAACCCGGACCCCTTTCCGAACACATTCCTTTTCGATGAGGAGCGCCTCTTCAAACTTCGCTCCGACATGTTGGACGCCATTAACCTTGAGATCTGCATGCGGGTACACGAAAAAATGGAGAAGGAGTACAGGCAGTACAATTCAGCCATCCCGACACCTTTCCTCGCCACTCCCCTCTCCGATGCGTCCGGTTTCCTTTCTGCGGGTTCTGACGATGAGTCCGATTTCAACTTCAACAACACCCGTTCAAGGCCGGCAAGTCTTGTCTTCTCGTCAGCTGGATCGGCCAATTCCTCCCCGCGATCATCGCTGATTCTCCCACCTGCCCCTACGTCGAATCAAGTCGACGCCAGAACGAAGTCTCGGAACTTGTACAATTCTCTCGTGGCTCTACTCAACACGTCCACCTCCGCCCCCAGACCCAGTCACAAGTGGAAGGCAATGAAGGACTCCTTAGCCCTGCAGATCTTCAGATTTACAGACGCACCACAGGAGGCTCTTTTGCAATTCGAAGACGAGCTGGACCAGCATCTCAATGAGCCCGACTCGCCACTGTTCCAGGATGTCGAGCAGCACTTTCACAGCCGGTTGGTAGCGGAGTTACAGCTACGCGTGAAGGAGTTCAAGTCTCTCACTGGTGTTAACCTCTTCTCGGTGGCCACCGGTGGTCGTATTCATGGACCTGGCCGCACGTGGGACGGACCCCGGGAACGAAGCTCAGAGCGTGATACTCTAGACAACTCTTTACGAGAGGCACGGGAGGAGGGCGGAATCGAGGACATGGCTTCGAGGCTGACACACCTTGGTATACTCCACTGGAGAGTCTGGTCGGGACTCGTGTACCACGCAGAATACCTCGACACGGAGATGAACATCGATTCCGTATAAGCATCAACGCCGCCAATCACCGGGCCGACACAATCTACATAATACCCTCCGCTCATCTCAACAACATCCAGGAGATACAGAGACAGCTGGAACCACTTAATAGTCGGGATGGTTGACCCAAATGATGGCATGGCTACTTTTTTTCCCACACCAATCGCCAATACTACAATACCCCAATCACACACGGTTTGTCATGAGTGACAGCTACCCGTGGGTCACGTTCAGCATCATCGCCCCTTCTTGCGATATCCATTGGCATTGCCCCGGGGTTTCAGGAGTATTGGGATAGTCAGCAAGCGCGAAATAATCCAGTTAGATTTGCCAGTTTTTGTTTCCACTAAGGCGCAAGGGTACGGTCAGAGGCAAAGCAAAGCTTGCCAATTTACATGTTTACAGCGATTGCGACCTGCATGCTTTCATTTCGGCATACATTTCGACACTAGCACACGATGGCGCATCTGGCGTGAAGACACTGCTTTCTTGGGGGAGGCGGCCAGCCTCAGGCCTAGATATCCAATAGATCAAGTTGCATTCTCATGCCCGCATACTTATATCAAGCGTGCCCTGCATCATGTGAGTCAGTGGCGTTGCCTCCGAGTTGCCCAAAACGGGAACCTCATTCCACCTGGGCACTTTTCGTGGCACACCAAGTATCAGTGGCCCCATGCTTAAAATATGGGGATAAGGTAATTTCCAACGAAGCGGCTGAGACCCAAATCGGGGTGTCAGATCTTGCAGCTGTCGTCTCAGCTGAGGCGCACAAAGCATGGCAAAAAAGGGAGCGGGTCCCTTATTCTCAACGCCCCCCTTACCCGCCTGTCGCCCCGTCCCCGAGAGACCATCCCATAATCAACGAGCCACGCTTCCATAAGACCAGTAATAATGCGCAGGGAGTACCTCTGCTATTTTGTTTGTTTGTTTGTCGCTCGCTTCCGGTTGCGATGACGGATACGGCGTCTCGCCCGAATCTCCTCAAACTGTCTGGGCGCAGGTCTAGGACACGATGTTCACTCTGCCGGCAGACATGCATCTGCTGATGCTGCCGAAATATGATGATGCGCTTGTTTGTTTTTGTTGATTGTTGGCTGCCGGGCAATGCGGTCTTTCTCTCCCTGAGACACGCAGAAAGAGACCAAATTGACGCGGCCGTTGCGCTCACGGGCTGGCCTTGGCGACGAAGGCTTGGTCCTCAGTGCCGCGGGCTGAGACATTGGTCGACGCAGGTTAAAAAAAAAAATATAACACCGCGGCTTTCCCCCAAGTATAAATAAGCAAGGTGAGTCCCGATTTGTATAGCCAAGCATTGGCCCCTCTATGCCCCCGCAAATGCATGGCCAGCCGCGTGCGTGTTGTGAGACTTGCAAACAAGATGAGTGAATCAAAACAAGCTGAATTGTCAAGACATAACAGATGCTCGCCCTGCATATATCTGATGAGTAAACATGCAGTGTCCACACTGAACCTGGGCGGCGTGCTAATTACGCCTGCCGCTACAAGTCAAGTCAGACCACATGGGTATATTCAAGCAACTTGCGGGATTGTAAAATGACCTTGGCGCAGTGGATATGAAAATACCTGGGAGATAATCGAATGTCTGCCTGAAGTACGCTAGATAACATATTTTTTTAACCACGAGTTCGATTATCAAAGATTGTCAAGTCTGATTGAATGCCTCATCTTGAAGAAACACCGAGCGGCCTATGTTGGTCCTGGAAGCAATAGGTATACCATAGCTTTGACGACAACAGTCAGCTAGACACGGAGGTGTGCTTGAACCTAATTGTGGAGGCTGTTGCTGCCACCAGAATGCAGATAATTGGCCCGATGGGGTGCATACCTTCTCCAGCCTTGAGCCACCTGTTTTTCTATGTAACCGCCCGGATGATATGTCCCAACCCTGCTTCATCGCAGAACTATGACCTACAACCTTCACCCGTCAGGCTGTGACCATGAATGACTGGATTCGGTGATTCAGAAGTCGATACTGGTATACCTCGGGGTGCTGCCTCCTTCCAAAGTTGTGGAACTGTGTCAGCCATGTAGTCGAATTGTGCTCGACTTGGATCTCATTGCCAGCCTCGTGGGGTACCATGTTGTACACCATGGTTCTTTCTCGAGTTTCCTAGACTCGGTCCAACAGGGTTGTCCGCTGTGCCAAACTGTATGGACATCATGCTCTGTGATTGCCAGACACAGGCTTCAAAGAGATTATGAACAGTTTAAGGAAAGCTACTCGTCAGTGTATTTCCATTTTGCAAGATTTGGAATGGTCTGGTGGTATGCTCGCACAGCCTCCCTGGAAGAGTTCCTTTGCTGTTTCAGTGTTGGGACTACTGAAGGTGCGTGCTATATCTAACCTAAACGACCAGATCTAATGACTGAAGATGATCCCATTTCGCCTTACTTCGTGCTGCGAGTTCCTTCACAAGATCTCGCCATTGACGCACCATTCCCCCGGATTCGCACCTGGATGGAACAATGCATGTCAGGTCACCCTTTATGCACGCGCGGGCAAGATTTCAAGCTTCCTACGCGAGTGTTAGATGTCGGCTCGCAGTCAAGATACGTTCGCCTTGTGGAAACACAAGGACGCAGAGGACGATGGATTGCATTGAGTCATTGCTGGGGTACTGGCGCCCTCCCATTGAGGACAACCTCACAAAATTTGGAAAAGCATAAGACGTCATTAGCCCTGGCAGACCTGCCACCAAGCTTTCGAGATGCGGTCATAATTGCAAGAAAGCTGAATGTGCCATATCTGTGGATTGATTCACTCTGCATAATTCAAGACTCTGAAGCTGACTGGTTATCGGAGTCAGCTACCATGCATCACGTATACAAGAACTCAACACTCACTATCTCGGCCGACTCTGCTATCGATAGCCATGCGGGTATATTTGCTAGTTCACAGCCGACCCGTGAAGCAGTTAGGCCGCCACCGTGGTATTTCAAGGCAACAGCTACGGGTGGCCAGGCCCACGGCCGTGTCTACCTTTACGGAACCTGGGATAATGAGAAGGATGCTGAATCTCATCTTTTTCATCGCGCGTGGGCTATGCAAGAGACCTTATTGCCCCGGAGAATCTTGAGATGCTTGTCCCACCAGATGATGTGGCGATGCCGCACTATTTTCGCGGCAGAGTGTCAAAGTGATGAGCCACGTCAAGACTCCGAAGAGTTCCGATCATATACCGATCCATCCACAGTCTGCGAACTGAATCTCAACCTGAAGTGGCACATAATCATTCGTAACTTGGCTCGGCGATCTATCACATACGACAAAGATCGATTGCCCGCATTATCCGCATTGGCACGAGAATTCAAAGGTGTTGAAGGACAATCATATTCGGCTGGGCTTTGGCTCGACCGCTCATGCTTGCATCTGCTCTGGAAAATACACGGCCCGGGTTTGTGTCGACCGAAAGTTTACGTGGCCCCAACATGGAGTTGGGCGTCTTTAAAGTCGCAGACCAACACATCGCTGGACCTACGTTTGTATCCCGATGAGGCTTTTGAAAAGCTTATGCCGATACCTGAACTCCAGATACTTAAGGTCCACCTCGACCTCCTCACCGATGATGTCTACGGGCGTGTCAAAAATGGGTGCTTCATGGATATATCAGGCAGATGTGCAGAGATTTGCCAATGCAAAATCGGATCGATTTGCTTCGACATATCCAATACTATCTCCCAATATTGGACATTGTTCACATCAGATGATATGTCTGCTAAGGCTGATCTAGATTGCCACCACGGGTGTCAGCTGAACCAGCCGAAGCTCACATTGATTCAGTTGGCTTACGAAGATCGGGGTTACCGGCCTCTGTATGACACTTGTGTATGGTGTTTGATACTCAAGGCTCGAGAGGATGATTCTTCAAAGTTCGAGCGAGTCGGGATAATGCGTTTCTATCCCAGCCCGAAACTGTCGACGTGGGAAATAAATAACTATAGGGTATACTGAGGCATCTGACCGGCTTTCTTTTGTTTTGGTTATTTTCTTCTGGAGTGAGACAATTTGGGTGTGGTTAATACCCATGTTTGTGGGACATCGCCTCGGTTTTGTCCTTCTTCTCGTTGGCTCCCAAACGACTATTGATTGACATAAATAACCAGAGGAGAGATCACGTATATACGAGTAAACTGCCGCCTACCCTGGTATATTTAGTACATAGGTCCTAGCCTTGGATGTGGTGGGCTGGTAAATTTGAAACTCATAGGAAAAATTAGATAACAGTCGCTCGCTATACAGTAGAAATAATGATTACTTGAGCAAACTCCCTTGTTACAGGACCTCTTGATATGACCTAAGTAAATTCGATTAGATGAATCAAGATCAGATGTAGTCTCTTGCACTATGAGTAGACTTTAATAGCAACTACAACAGCCCAGCCACTCATACTCTCCCAGATGCCAAAGTCGTTCTCGCGACGGAATGCCACCTCTTCTGCTGTAACACTCATCTCCGCCCGCTTTCCGTTGTCTAATTGTTGGTCTTCTGGGACTCCTGCCACGTCACCTCCAGCAACAGTCCCTCTCCCGTCCCTCGGCTCAGATGATGATACCGACGGCAGGGAGATCGTTGTCTGTGCCTCAGATGCCGGAATCTGGTCACTCCGTCGCCTTCCCCAACCCCAACCTTTCTTCTTTTTCTCCGATGGTATGCGCTGCTCAACTACAGTCTGAACTGCACTCTGGCTTATGGTATTGGGCTTGATCTTGGGCCTGGTCTGTGGCTGAAGAAAGGATGCTAATCTTCGGGCTTGGTCTTCGTCGTTCCACCAAAGAAGTTCCAAGTTCGCGGATGATGATGAGCCAGGCTCCTCCCACCGGCCCCAGTCAGTAAACTCTTGGTTCACATTCGATTCCGTTCTGCTGGAAGATTTGCTGTCTCCATATTTATTTCCAGAGTCTTTCTCGCCTCCAATGTGTCGAAAATCGACCCTGAATACTCGCCCGATCTCGTTCCGTCGGAGCATGTCATCAATCCCACTGAGCACAGCATCTGGAGGCACCGCACCGTTTGGAATAAGGGTAAGTGTTGCTAAAGGTGGAGCCGTCCGTCGTGCGCCCAAATCTGCTAAGAACGACTCGATAACAGGGGATAAGTGGTCCAGGATCCATATGTCGGTCTCGATTTGCTGGGCATTGTGTGCTTGTTGAGTTTGCCTTATGCGGTCAGGGATAGACAAAAGGTGTGAGTGCAGGTGAGAAGTGAGAGACTGAGGGTTGAATTGCAAGGGCGAGGATGAACTTTGCCGCGGGGGTGGGTTCATCGAGTATGGAGGTGGTGCCGCATCGTCTGGTATTTCCAAACCGTTCTTGGTATCCATGGCGTACGCTATCAATCAAGGCCCTTCGGAGCCAATATCAATGTGAACGAACCCGTAATATTCCTGGGTTGTTATCAAGTGGATTTCCTGCGGAATAGCGTTCTTTGGCGGTCGTCTCTTCAAACTTGAGGGTTTGTTATGTCTTCCAGAGCGCAGCTAAGCTGGCGATGGCGGGGAGTGTCCCCGAGAATGAAGTCGATCACAAACAGAAGTTCTTGAAGATAAGGTTCTCCCAAAACACGTTTTCCACACTCCTCTACTCGAGTCTATCCTGACGCTGTCAACTAGAACAAGACGCCAACCCTGTCGACCATGAATCCCGTGTAAGTCAGATGATGTCGTCCCCTGGAAAATCTGCCTTTCATTCAGCCCACGCCACCTAGTAGGTAATAGTCGCCTTGGTGCAAATTAGCCGTGCTTAAACTCCAGATGTGGCAAGGAATAAGCAGCGAGTGGCTTGACTCCAAGGCTTGAAGGGGATGCGAAAGTGCACGTTGTGGTGGTCGGTGCGATGGCTGTGTACCTGCTCATATGGCCGCTAGCGTTTGACCGTGCCGTAAGCCGACACCGACGGTGGAACCGCTCGGAGCGCGGCGATGGGCCCAGGAATGTGTCCGCCGAAGGTCGTCCACGGTAGACGAGACGATCACGGCTTGCACGGCACAGGAGGCCAAGCTGTCAAGAGCTTGGTAGTCTGCGGCTGAGGTCTGCCAGGTGGGGAGCTGGGACCGATATGACTCTTGAGAATCCTAACTAGGCAGGCGTAGGGCTGCAAAACCTCGGCGCGGATGCTTATGCTTGACTGCAAATTGCGCCAGAGATCTGGTTCTGACCACTTTTCGGCATGGGAGGGCCCGATCACGGGGTTTGAAGCGCACTCCTGAGCCCTGAGAAGGATGCGCGTCTGAGACGATGCTCGAATCAGGCCACTGAGGGTGCAGTGGCAAAGCTCTGCAGGTGCAGGGGCGGGTCCGAGCAAAGCAAGAGTGTCTGCCAAGTCGACTCCTCACATTTGCACTTCTATTGATGCGTCGGTGACTGAAAACGGTCGACACTTTATTACCTGAGCTTTGATTAGAGTCAAGGAGTTGGCGTGAGCTGCTAGACTGGCAGCAGCTCGGTGTTGTATACCAGCTAGTCCAGGTGGGTCGGATGACTTATCCAAGCAGCTTCCTTCACGACAGACACGTGGAGGGAAAACAATCAAGAAATGTACATGCTTGCATGGAATTCGCTCAAGCTTCTGCATCACTGACGGCGTATAAGCTATCAGTTTATGGACGAATGCATCCAAAGCTGGTTCCGCAGCAGTTAATTCATGCCATGCTCGTCCCCGGACAGAGGGTGTCCAGATGCCCTGAGCTAATTGGTGCCCACTCACTAACTTACATAGTTAGTACCCTGGATTATCGTCGCTTGGAAGCCATCGAAGCACGCTAGAAGTCAACTGAGTGGGTAAGGTGGGTTACAGGGATGCGCTTCTGCAGGGCCTAAAGTCCGCCGCAGTTGCTTAGGCTGTCTCGTGATGCCTCCAAGCCACACAAGGCACACATACAGTTCCGTTTGCCAGAGCTTCATCGGCATAGCAGCAGCAAGGCTGAGGGGGAAGCCTACACCGCCAGCATGATTCGCTACGCGAGGAATGTTGCACACAGCGCGAGGGGTCGCCGGTGCCGCATTGGGCACCGATCCTCAGGACGCAAAAAAAGATAAGACCGGCAGGAAGTTCGGCCTTGCCCTGCTTGTAGGTCTTGAATTATTCTATTTGCCAATCCACCTCGACTCCTACTTCAAGAGGAACAGCCTGCAGATATTCTCAGCCTTGCTTGTATTGACAAGCCATCGACCATAAGCTTGGGCATACTTCGACGGCCCCTCCGGAAGCCATTCTCTTCACAAACTCGCTCATACCCCATCAGGACCACCCAATTTCTGTTGCAAAGACTTCCAGGCTGCGGTAGACAACAGACCTTGCGGCGATACAAGCGAGGTGTGTCAAACGTTGTTTGACATATACATCTATATAAACGCCACTCCCCTTGTCTCACCCAACATCCTCCTCCTTTGTCATAATCAAACCCCTGCTGTCCAGACGTCAGAGCTTCATCGACATCACCGCCAGAACCCTCACTTGGAACTGAAAGCTACTCAACACCGTCAAAATGTCGTACAGAATCGCTGCCCCCGATGAGTACCTGGCCATCACTGGTATGGGCATAAAAAATGTCCATATCACAAAGACAGCCTGGGTATGGCCATTCCAGAGATGTAGCCGCTTTAGGTGAGTCGAGGCCCTAAGTACTTCCCCATAACGAGATGCAGTGCTGAATAGATCCCAGTGTACAACCCCATGACTATGCTATGAACCTGCAGGCCATGACAAAGGAGAAGCTCCAGTTCCTTCTGCCCGTCGTCTTCACTATTGGTCCAGATGTCAACGCCCGCGGCGCCAATGCAAAGGGGGCTAAACAAGCTGCACATGCTGGTTCTAGCAGCCAGGCGGACCACGTCAATGACGAGGACCGCGGCGACGCCTTGATGAAGTTTGCCATGCTGCTCGCCGAGAATGACAACTCCAAGATCTCCAAGCATGGCCTCGAACAGATTGTCAAGGGTATCATCGAAGGTGAAACGCGAGTGCTGGTCTCCAGCATGACCATGGAGGAGATCTTCACCGAGAGAGAAGAGTTCAAGCGCCGCATCTTCCGAAATATCCAGGGCGAGCTTGACCAATTCGGACTCAAGATCTACAATGCCAACGTCAAGGAACTCAAGGATGCTGAGGGCTCGGTATACTTCCAGTCGCTCTCTCAGAAGGCCCACGAAGGCGCCACCAACCAGGCTCGTATCGATGTCGCCGACGCCCGGCTCAAGGGTACCGTCGGAGAGGCGGAGCGCCACGGTAAACAAGAGCAGGAGATCGCCAAGATCAACGCCGACACAGCCGTCAAGAAGACGGAGCGCGACGCCGAGCGCGCCCGCGCAGAAGCCGCACTCAAGACCCAGGAGACGGCCTTGAACCGTGACGTGGAGCTGGCGCGCATCGAGGCCGCGCGCTCCACCCAGGCCCAGGACGAGGACCTCAAGAAGGCGGTCGAGGTGAAGCGCGCCGCCGCCGAGCTCGAGCGCCTGCGCGCCACGGACCTCGTCAAGGCCCAGATCAAGCGCGAGTCGCAGCAGCAGGCCGCCGACGCCAAGGCGTACGAGATCACGGCCGACGCGACGGCCAACTACGAGAAGACGACCAAGAGCACCGACGCGGCGGCCTACAAGACCAAGGTCGACGCCGAGGCGTACAGCCAGGCGGCCATCAAGAACGCCGAGGCGCGGCTGCAGGAGAAGCTCAAGGAGGCCGAGGGTATGGCGGCCATGGCCGAGGCGTACGGCCGGCTGGGCCAGGCGTTCGGCGGGCCCGCCGGCCTGCTGCAGTACATGATGATCGAGCGCGGCACGTACGTCGAGCTGGCCAAGGCCAACGCCGAGGCCATCCGCGGCCTGAACCCCAAGATCAGCGTCTGGAACACGGGCGCGGCCGGCGCCGGCGGCGAGGGCGGTAGCCAGGACAGCGCGGCCACCATGCGCAACGTCTACCAGATGCTGCCGCCGCTCATGACGACCATCAACGAGCAGACGGGCATCACGCTGCCCGAGTGGCAGTTCGGCCGCCTCGCCGGCGAGCTGGGCCACGGCGTCGACAAGAACGTCGCCCAGGTCAACGGCAAGAAGCGCGAGAACTGAAAGGGGCTTGATGGCTTGACTGGCGAGCCCACCAACCCCATCTATAGAAAGACGACATGACAGCAACCCCATGATAGGCAGGATGCTCAGGAGGGTAGACTCATAGTCCTGCACTTTTCTTTTGTCTGTATTACGTGTACTCTCACCGCCATGTTTTTCTTTCTTCTTTTCTTTTTCTATACTTCTCTTCAGAAAGAGGCCCTGTGTTAGCCTGCATCCACTGGCGTTCAAGGGCTTTGCCTTTCCGCTGTTGTTTCAATCACGACGAAGGGCAAACGGGCGTTCAGAGTGATATCCCTCAATTTGCCTTGGTTTCATAGTCGTTTAGATAGTTCTGTGAATAGCATTGCCACGTTACCTATCCAGAGTGTAAGAGCTGTGAAGCTAATTATTAATTGCACTTTTTGAGGACACAATCTCGCTGCAGTGCTGGAAATAGGGAATACAAGATCCATGTAGTTCGGACGTCAGACCTTTATTCGACTTTGAACAGAATCTAATACACTGCAAAATCTCAAGTCATCACAATTGACCTTCAAAGTGTGGCTGCGAATGAAACATTTATATATTTATGCCAGACAACATGTTTATTCGGCTCCTGCGGGCCGGAAAGAAGTAATCGTCGCCAATATAGCCAATTGGCAGAACTCAGGGGTATCTGTGGCCTCTAGAGACGGGGGAAACCCGCTCGTTGCGTCATCGTCATCGTATCAAGAAGTTTCTTGTCCCATCCCAAGCAAAATCATTCTTTATCATCAAAGCATCGTCCGTCCTTTATGCCAATGAAGCAACCGTCTTTGCGTACTCCGTATGCAGTATCATGCATCAACGCCTGCCGCCGAATTGTAAAACCATTTCTTCAAACCATCATTCCATGCCAAGCCATGACCGTGGCCCCCCGAAAAAAGAGGATTGCTGTCGACCCGTTCTTTGAACACCAGCTTCGAATCCCATGCTGCTCAGAACTTGCAAATACCAGACCCAACCATATTAGTTTTCGTTGCCTCGGTTTTCCTGATCGTCCTCGATCGAGGCTCTTGTCGCAAACTGACGCCATTTGGCCGAGCCTCTTTGTTGCAACGTCTCTGGGCACTGCCCAGCGTTGGAGTGCACTTCCACTACCGCCACACCTATCACCGCTTCAGTAACCCGCTCAACCCTCAATCTCGTTGCTACCGGACGACTCCAACCCTACCTTCTTCAAGACATCTTCTCTTGCCCATGATGTTGATCCCGTCCGAGGTATTTGGCTCCCGGTCCTCGGAGAAGCTCACGTTAAGAACCTCTGAGAGAACCTCTCGCCGGCGCTTTGGCGACGTGATGGCGGCCACGCTCATGATTTCCTCTTCCTCATCCGGGAAAGTCTCAATGTTGAGCGGGTCAAAGTCGCCCACGACCTCCTTGCCGAGCACCTCTCCGAGTCGTTCCTTGAGACCCAGAACCGGCCAAACTGGGACGTGGGTATACTCAATATTGAGTGCGGGATCACCCTTTGGTGCCTTCTCCGGCTCGTGGAACATCATGAGAAACGCAGCTGGGACAGTTGCAGTATAGATGATGAAAGACTTGTCGTCTTCCGATGTCGTGAAGAGGCGGACGGTCACATCTCGGGGGGCAATGGTCTTGCCCTTGAGGCCATCAGCGTAAACCATCTGCTGCGCGAGGGCGATGATGGTGGCGACAAAGTGAGGATCTTCGTCGAGATTGCTCGGGATCAGATTCTTGGATCGCAGAGTCTGTAGACGATGGACAGGGCCGTTGTAGCTCATTCGGGGACCTGGGACTACCCTGAAGCAGTTGTGTCTGATGTGGTTGAGATTGCTGCGGCTGACATAGGCCAGCACGGGCGCGTCGCTCGCGACTCTTACGTTCATGGATTCCAGGAGCTGGCTTGGTGTTCGGCTCGAGGTCCAGGTGGTTGCAGAGTCAAAGGACATGGAAGCATCGGGGTGCTTCCATATTACCTGAGCGCGTGTCGCCTTTGCGTATACGCGACTTCCAAACCTGATGCTCAACTCGGCGTTGGACTTGGGCTTGCACATGTGTGTGGGGAACAGTGTTGAGACGATATTCCGCAGCGCCCGGGTCTTGGTCACGACGTTACGCGGGGTCTGGTCTGCCAGCAGCGTCTCGAGGTCCCGTCCGATGCCTACAACTGTCGAAGAAGCGCGCGGCGGCGATCTCCTGGGCGACGATGTTGGAGGTTGTGTCGAAGTAGCGGGGGTTGGGCGCGGGACGAAGCGGCATCCCAGCAGTCGCGTGTGCAGGTCGGTCCAGCAGATGGGCAAGACAAACAGCGAAGTGCCTTGGTGGTCGCGCATAGTATCCCATAACGAGCCTCGCTCGGGCACGATGCAGTCTCTGCGCTGCAAGGGCTTCTTGGTGTGCTTCTTCTTCCCATCCTCGTCGGACGCCGTTAGGGTCATTGTGGCGGTGGACATGGCAGCGTTGTGCTGGACCAGGTAGTCATGGGCGCGCGCGTGTTGCTTGCGACTGTGAAAGACAAGAGGGTCAGCAAGGGTGTTGGGAAGCAGACGCAATAAAACTGGAGAAGACGAGGTGTCGCGCAGAAAAAGCAAAGCGACTCACTGGTAAAAGAGCGCCCTGGGATCGGGCATTGGGGAATGCGGTGACGCGCCCGGGTCAATAGCGCAAGGTTGAGTTTGGGTGCAGGTACGTAGCGTAGCAATGCCAGGGGTGCTCGACGTCACCAGCCCGCATGCGATAGAATGACTCTCGATGCCGGATCCTCGACAAAGTCGGGTGTTCTCCGAGTCGCAAGACGGCGCGTGGTGAAAATGATATATTTTCGCGACGATGCTGAGACGCAGGACGACGGGGCGGCAAAAGAAGAACAGGCAGGACAGGTCAAGACACGGAGGCGGTGGGAGAGGGTTTGAGGGTAGGTTGAGTAGGCTGAGACGCGACAAGGACGGGGGCGGCGGGGGGGCAAACACCCTGTTAAAAAGAGCAGCCACGCCCTTTGTGCGGCCTTTGTGGGGCGCCGGCCGCGACTTGAGCGCCAGATCACGTTACCTCTGCTGTCAGACTTGCCAGGTTCCGGCACACACTCGATCGAGTCTCCTGGGCTGCTTTGGTTTAGCGCCCCCCCAAGGAATAGGCTGCTAGGCTGCAGCTCCAGTCGGCATCGTAAAATTGTTAAGCGAGTGGGCAGTCCAGCGCAGCCACAGGAGCGGATGGATTGTGCCACGATCGCGATTGCCAAGACCGCGACAAACCGGCTTTTGTTATGGCCAGACGCAACCAACGTGTCCGAATTGGACGGATAGGATGTGGCTGCCTGGCAGGCCTTGGTCACGCTGAATCCTGGGTGGATCTGTGGCGCCGGGCTGAGCACACCAGTTTATGCATAGGCGATAACTGTGCATAATTGAGTACCACCTGCTTTGGCTGGGCTGGACTGCATAAGTTAGCAGGAATAATGTTATGCAACCTGCTCGTGCTCGCCGACACGGACAGACCTCTTCCAGCATGCTGTCATGGCCAAGATCATGAGAGAACAAGCGGTAAAATACGGCGGAGATACTGACAATATGGATAAAACACTCTGACTCTGACTCTGACTCCGGCATCTTCCTCGCTTAGTCAAGCGCCTATTTGCCCAAGAGGAGGTTTCCCCAGCGTGAACTTGAAGATTCTCTAGTGGATAGCAACACCATCCTCGACACGTCCGGTAATCTGCCTGGGTGCCGTCACTTGCGAATTTCGTGGGATTTGAACGACTTAACTTGGTATTTACCACGATATGTATATTTCTCTTTTCAAGTTTCATGGAGTCCTGAGGACAGCGCGATTGTAGCTTTCCAAAGCGCGCAAACCCGGCGGGAAGCTACTAGCGCAACTGGGACGGCCTACGAACAGTTTCTTCGTGATAACAATTAACATTTACGGTGTAAGCAGCATCTCTTTGATATTGTAGGCGAGGAGATTCTATATAGAAGATCGGTCTCCATGGTTGTCATCTTTAACAGACCCCCGCCGTCGTGATGGCTGATAGCTCTTCCATATCGACCATCAACATAGGTATTTCCACTGTATAACAATCAAAGTCTACGATAATCCGAAATCCCCGATCTCCAAAACGAGCATGTAGGATTCTGTTCAAGTCATCTCTGTGGACGACTCGGCTGCCAATACTGTTCAACACCCATTCGTCGATGGTAGGTGCAGTGCCGTGACTAACGTCTACATTCCGTACCCACTCCATGTAGGATTTGGCAGTTATCCATTACTTGCTCCGAATTAAATCGAGGAGATCTGTCCAGTCTTTTGGATAGACCAGAAAGAGAGAAGCGATTCCTTCCCATAAGACACCATCCCTAGAATGTGGGTTTGCGCCGGCCTCGATGAGCCGTGTGGCTAGTTGACATATATACAGAACTGCGTGCGGGCTCACGACTGGCATATTGGCTTCTAGCACCAATGGTATTGTCAAACTATGAGTTACCCCTGGCAGTTCAATGACTGTGCAGTACATTTGCCGTTTTTTGTTTATTTTCGTCTGTTCTGTGTGCAATTTCTGCTTCATCGGGGAATGAATTTTAGGTAAAAGCACATTGAAAGTGCACCATGAAATGTTCGTGATTCAGGCAGTCTTTTTGTGATAAGGAAACGATGGTTGCTAAGGGCGTAAGATGGGAAAGGCGTGCTATGTAATAGAGAGAGGTCATTTTGACAGAGGATTATGAGAAATTGCATACGTAGTAAATCTTGACTCTAATTTTTCCCATCCAGTAGAGACAGACAGACAACATGCATACCACGATCAAGCTACGTTACTTTCGTGTGCCACCCGGTATCTTTCCTGAGACGATCTTGAGGTCAGTTATTCTTACTCAATCGCATAAGCCGTAATACTAGACCTAGTATTCTCGCAGTAGAAATGCCACTGAGTGCTCCTTGCTTTGTCCATCTTCAGCTGGTGTATGCAATGCCACAAAGCGAAGTCTACAGCCGGACTCTGGCTGCTCATCATGTGACCAAAACTCTCCTCCTCCCTTACAAACCCAGCTTCTGCTTCTTGATTCTCGGGTAGATACCAACAATCAACAGCACGCTGATGAGGATGAAGGCCCACAGCTTCAGTCCGAGAACGCCGACATTGTAGTCCGTCTTGGTCGCACTGATAACCGTGGCTTGCAGGAAGAGGAAGAGGACGTAGCCGCTGGTACGATGATACTTCCAGATCTTCTTCGCCTTAGCCTCACCACCGTATAGCTTCGGTGTCGCGAACATGGTGAACCCGATGAGGTATTGAAGTAGCAGCCATATGGACACGATGACGCCCAGGTACGCGTGGACCGACTTGAAGTGCGCGCCGCCGCTGGCAAACTTATTGTACTCGATGCTGACGAAGCCGGTGAGGAAGAGGGCGAAGGCGAGGAGGTTGAGGCCGGCGTGGATCTTCTGGCCGACCTGCTTCTGCTGGCCCGTGTGCGTCGGCTGCAGGATCAGGATCGACTGCACCAGCACCAGCACGGCGAGGGACTGCGCGAGAGGGTGGATCGAGAACGGGACGATCAGCGGGTGGAGGAACACGGCGGCCCATGTCGAGGCGACGAGGAGGAGGGCGGCGCCCTCGGCGATGATGCCGGTCCCTGAGGAGTAGATGAGCTTCGGCATGGTTCACGAGCGCTGGGTATGCCCTTTTCTTGGGGTGAGGTGAAGAGGACACGCAACTCGCTTGGGTTGCTGAGAAGCTGACACAAAAAGAATGAAAAGGACACGGAAGACTCGGTGTGTGGGGAATTCAGGCCCGTGGCTCTCGGTCGGAGGACGGAGGCCGCAGTCAGCCTGTATGTCAAGGAAATGGGTGATGATATTGAGAGAAAGAAAGGCTCCTACCGAGAATTAGATTCTTCAGGATTGGTTCTCTGTCCTTTTGCGACGCGTCCCCTGGGCGACCAAGAAGGGGCTCCAGTTCGTCTGTTCCCGTAGTCTCACGGTCGACGGGGTCGTTGGGGATGCCCGTTGCGCTCGCCATTTTGAGTGATCGTAAGCCTGATGCTTTCCCAATGACCTGGGAGACTGCGTTGAAAGAATGTGGAGGCGGTCTTGGATATAAGACGGGTCTTTGGGGATCTAATGTTGTGCGGCAGTTGGTACACGGTGAAGTGATCAGGAATTTCCCGTCACTGTTTCATGATGACTTGAACTGTCCTACCTCGAGGCAACCGTGAAGGCGCCATCGATGATGAACGCTCCGTCATGCACCCGTCCAGGATCCAAGCTGTGGTGGGGGGTGAGTCCAAGAGCTTTGACGAATCGGAGTGCCGCGATTCATCAGCCCCCGACACCCCGACCACCTGGTTTCCCCGTGGTAGGCGAGCGATTGGTACTGCCAGAATTGGACGTTTCACTCTCTCACTGCTTGACTGTGGCTTACGTGATTCGGCATATGGTGTTCAATGCGCAGATAAGGGAGTAAAATTCGGTGGCGTTAATAATGCCTGTGCGATGGCTGTTTCTGTACAACTCTAACTGAGATATTATTGAAGGGAGAGACCCACGTAACGCCGATTTTCGTTAGACACATCCAAAGGAAGCCGGCCTACCAAAATATAACTAGTCGACTCGCTCGCTATACTCGCCATCGGGGCCATTCCCTCGTTGAAGCCGGACAGATATAGTAAGGCCCTGGTCTGGTACCAGCTGTGGTTCCTCCCACGACTCTGTCACCTTCCTCGGATGTATACATAGATCTTTGGCATTTTGGCAAGGAGAGCCTGACGGGAACATTAGAGGTTTCGGCTAGCCTCTTCGTAGCTCGGCTCCGGCCGATAATAATTCTGGGTCGGCGCCGTTCGCGGACGGCCCACGAGCCCCGCCGCGACATTTATGGCGGGGTGAATAAGTAGGCAAAGTATGTTTCAACAGACACTCAGTCCAGTGAAATCCATATCTCGTACGACCTTCTCATCGCTGTGTTGTGACTAGTATTGCTGAAAGACCGCTGAAGACACGGCATTGGCATAGTTTACCATTGATTATATTGTTTATCAGCTCCGAGGTTAGTCAAGATGATTGGAGATATTGAGTACAAACTTGAGCCGGTTCAGGCGTCATCCGTTGCCGCGGACGAGATCGACAAGACGTTTCGTTCCAGCTGCATTGGTGAGTGGACAGCAGCAACGCCTACTTCCTTGAATTCTTAAGTATCTAATTAAACACCCAAAGATCTGGTGTCTGGGACGCTGGGCGGTAAAGTGCTTGGTTTTTCGGATGAGTGGTTCGCAGATGCTCTGAATCTCATCACCCCAACTGCCCCTATCCGGCAGCCCGGGAAGATGGTTTACACAGGAGCTTGGTACGACGGGTGGGAGACGAGACGGCACAATTCGGAGCCTTTCGATTGGGTTGTCCTTCGTCTTGGGGTTGCGTCGGGAACCATAGAAGGCTTCGAGGTGGACACGGCCTTCTTCTCTGGGAACCACGCCCCGGCGATTTCAGTTGAGGGTTGCTTCAGCCAGGACGACGATGAGGTCCTGTCGTGGAAGGGCGGCAAAGGAAAGTGGGAGTCGCTTCTCGACATTAGAGAATGTGGTCCATCGCAAAGGTTTGGGTGGAAGCTGCAGAAGCCGACTTCAAAGCAGTACACCCACGTCAGACTTAACATGTACCCCGATGGCGGAATTGCTCGCTTCCGACTGTTCGGCCATGCGGTTCCTGTCTTCCCAGAAGACGTCGAGGCCATTTTCGACCTGGGCGCAGCTCAGAACGGTGCTGTGGCCGTGGCCTGTAGCGACCAGCACTTTGGCACCAAGGACAATCTGATTCTTCCTGGACGCGGCAAAGACATGGGAGACGGCTGGGAGACGGCACGGTCGAGGACTAAGGGCCATGTAGATTGGGCCATCATTCGGCTGGGAGCACCCGCCCTCATCCAAAGCTTCATTGTCGATACGGCTTACTTCAGAGGCAACTTCCCTCAAAAAGCCAAGCTGGATGCCATCGAATGGCAGGGTAACGGTGAACCCGGGGCAGATGCAGCAGGATGGACTGAAGTGGTGGAGCCAAGCAAGTGTGGTCCAGACAAGGAGCATACATTTGCCTGCTCAGTCAAGGACAGACCATTCACCCACGTCAAGCTTACCATCGTAAGTACAGCCAGGAGCCATTTCTATCCTTCCTTGCAAGCATGTAGCTCTTGAGACATGGCTCTAGAGAGTGTCCCAGGAGCTATGTACCCTGTAAGCGGGCCTAAGTAGAAGATTACTGACTCTTGATATGCAGATTCCTGATGGTGGCGTGAAGCGCCTGCGCGTGCTGGCGAAGAGGGCTTTGTGAGTTATGATGGTCAAAAGAGGAAGTTGTAGATGGCCATCAAGTTGCGAGGCAGGGAGTGTGAGGACGGCTAGCTACGAACTTGCTCCACAAACCCAATCATGACACAGAGAAGCAGACGGCAGTGGACTTGGTGGAGTGAAAAGCCTCCGGGTCCTCGCTAAGAGATCCGTAGGAGTTGAGGTGGTCATGGGCAAGTTCGGCATCTTAACTGTTCTAGCCGACCAGGAAGACGCCAAAGTAGCTACCTAGGGATCTTGAATATAGACTTCAGGAACATAACTCTACAAAACGGAGTGGACACATCATCTTCACGCATAAACAACGCCCTATGTTTGGACCTGACCCATTCATTGGTGATTTATGTGTCAAATGCCAAACTAACCTACAGACCCAGCCAACGAGCATGATCGCAGCGGCGCACAGACCAGTGGGCATAGTGAGGCCACTGCCCGCCAGCCCGCCTACCAGGGCTACCTGAGTTAATCCTTGCTCAACTGGTAACCGGTAACCCTCCTGCAGTTACTATCAATCTGTCGACTACGGATTACGCTGATGAGTCCTTGGCTCGCAACGCCCGACGACCGCCACCACGACCGACCAAACGAGCAGCCACGGAGCCAACATTCGAGCTACAACATTAACCTGATTGTGCCAACAAGTTGAGAATATGGCGCAGGACTGAAAGCTCCACTCGGCCGACTGATGAATATCCCTCCTATGCGGGCGACACCCTGCTCTCACAATGGATTTCGGGGATCCTGATGGTGGGGGGTTCGGCGACGAACAACCCAAGAAGCCCAGAGAGCTGCCATCCGACCTGCCCAAGTCGCTAGACGATCGCAGACATGTTACCACCGAGCTGGTCCGCGAGACCGAGTTCTACGACGGCTGGCAAGGTTCGTGGGCTTAGCTGCTTGACTGGTAGCTGCACCCCTGAGAGTCGCATTGCTAACCGACGCCTTATCAGGACAATCGCAGTTCTTGACCAGCCCCATGCTGGCAAAGCCCCTGCAGTTCAGCGAGCTGACCCTCGACGACCCAAACTACGATCAAGATGTCACCAAGGGCATCGCCGACAGCGATACCCGACTGATGGAGATGCTGGCCGCCCAAGCCCAGCATCATGGCGGCGACGGCCTCGTGGACGCCGACGCCATTGCCGGAGACGAGAAGACGTCGGACGAGGAGAAGAACAAGATCCTACAGAAGTCCCTGGCCATGGCTGCGAGCAACGGAGACCTAGGCCAGGTCAACAAGATCCTTGGTGGGAAGGCAAAGGCCTTCGTGGACGTAAATGCGCCTGATGAAGACGGGACGCCGCCGCTCGTCTACGCAAGTTGTTTCGTATGTGGAATCGATCGCCTTACACAGTGCTGGAATGTCGGAGTGTTCGTTCGCTGACTCATCCAGGGCCATGAGAGTGTAGTGCAAGCCTTGGTTGATGCCGGAGTGGATGTCGACAAGCAAGATCGTAACCAGTGGAGTGCCTTGATGTGGGCAATGACCAACCGCCACAAGGGAATAGCCAAGATCTTGCTGGACAGCGGAGCATCGGCCGAGGCGAAAACCTCTTCTGGCAGAACAGCATTCGATTTTGTCGCACCGGATAGCGAAATGTCCTTCTACCTAAGCGACAATGGCTACAACATTGGTACTGCAGGTGTCACAGACGATTTCTACCAGCCAGGCTTCTCGCAGGACCGGTTCGAGGAAGAACTCGCCGAAAGCGAACTGCGGCGGCGAATGATGATGGACAGTGCTCGCGATCTCGAGGTTGATCTCGGCAACGTGGGTATGGACGATCAACCAGAAGTGAGTGCCATGCTACCCGAGCCCATCGAAGAACACATCTCTAACATTCGCAGGCCGTTGATGAGTTTGACGAAGAAGCACAAGAGTTCGACTGGAGTCGCTGTCTTCATGACCAGATGTTCGTCTTCCAAGAAAACCAACTGGACAGAATACTGGACATTATCATTACAAACATGAGCCCGCAGAGATCGCCATCTCAGAAACCCGTTCCGGCGAACATGATCTTCTTGAGCGCACGCTATGCGCACTATCATTCAAGTCGCGAACTACTAGCAGAGCTCCTAATTCGTGCTCAAGACAAAATTAATGATGTCGTCGAGAAGCATCAGTGGGACATGACCATCCTTGCATTCTGGATGTCAAATGCCACTCTTCTGCTTCACTACTTAAAGAAGGATGCGGGGCTTGTTGAGGCTACAACCGAGTTCCAAGCCCAACTGGCTGAACTGGTCAACGAGATATTCATTCTTATTGTCAGAGATGCCGAAAGGCGCCTTGACAAGGTCCTAGACATAGCCATGCTGGAACACGAGACCATTCCCGGCTTCGAAGATGTCACGTTCCAGCACGAGTGGAAGCTGTTCAAGAGGAAAAAGGAGGTGAAGGCCGAGCCGCTCGAAAAGCGAATGCGCCCGCCTTCGCCCAAACAGCGAGCAAAGCCTGCTCCGCGAAATGTTACGTCCCTCTTATCGTCGACCCTATTTGTGCTCGACCTCTACGATATCCATTCTGTCATAACGTCTCAGATTACCTCGCAGCTACTGTATTGGCTCGGTGCAGAGCTCTTCAATCGCATCATGAACAATAGGAAGTATCTTGCGCGAACCAAAGCTATGCAGATCCGAATGAACGTCTCAGTCTTGGAGGACTGGGCACGCTCAAACAATCGGAAGCCGGAGCATTACGAACACGGGGAGACGACTGCTTCGGGTGAGACCACTGTCGATGCTGCACGGCGACATCTAGCTCCGGTCATTCAATTACTTCAATGGCTTCAGTGTTTTTCTTCCCTCGACCCAGATGACTTGGAGGCGTTAGTAGGCACGCTCCAACAACTCCCTCGGTTGAGCCCACAGCAACTCATATACACGGCGAAATATTACCGGCCGGAAGTTGGAGAGAAGGGCTTGCCCAAGAGTGCAATGAAGTACCTCGAGGCCATCCAAAAGGAGGCAGCTATCAAACGAGATCGGCGGAGGACAGCCTCACCTTTACCTGGCAGCAGTCCTTCTACACCAATCAGAAGCACAAACGGCCACGAGGGAGGTGGCTTGGGCAGTGCACAAGGTACTCCAAATCCTGATGCCGATGAAGATGATGATATGCCAGAGGGCCTCAACCTTGATCCCTCCCTCATGTTACCGTTTTCTCTGCCGTCTGTAACAGACATGCTGGTCACCTACGGTGCTGGTTTTGGTGGGCTTAACAAGGAGCGCGAGAGGAAGTACATCCCGACCGTACCTCCTGAGTTTTTGGAGAAGCTGGAATTAAGTGGCCAGGAGAAGCGCATGTTTGGCGAAAAAGACTGGGAGAATGAAGAAGTATGAATGGCCAAACATACATTACCACAGAAATAAACTCCAAAGAACAATACCAACCTGCAACTGCGAAGGCATCGACACGCGCCACCACGTCAGCACGACACTATTAGTTCGCAAGGGTAGAGAACGCTATTCATGATAGCTATTGGCAACTAGACCGCCTTCGGCTGTAGATATGTACAGTGCATTCTGCATTCTGCAAGGGCGAAGCTGTCGGTGTAAGGGGCATATCTAGGTATATGGCATCAACGTGGGAGGCGTTGGGTGGCAGATTGCATTCTGGAGCTACGGCTTGTCTGCCTCCTGTGAGGGCTTGCTCAATGGGATGAATAAATTTACTGCTCACCTACTCTGGATGCTGATGCGTTGTAAATACACTAGTCGGCCCATCACCAATGCTCCACTCTAACCACGTGGAATTGTAGCAGCCCAACCAAAATGAATATCACCGACATTTCGGGCGACGTGGGCGACGTGGGCTACCTGATAAAGCACCTCAGTGCTGCATAGCTGTCGCGGGCCCATTGAAGCTGGCCTTGAGAAAGCGGTCAGCTATAAGTCAAATAAGAATTGACAAGGTGGTGAGGTTTATCAGAAAAACGTGACTTTCTTGCGGTTTTGTAAAAGGTCCGAAACATTTTGCCAAGCACCGTCCCGTGCCCCAAAATAGCAGCGTTGGCACTGCCGTTCTGCTCCCATGATCACTGCTGTTCCTAATGCCCGAACGAGCTACCTGGATGGCTGGGTAAAGGGCCAGGTTGAGATTGATGCTATCCCCGGACGACCGGGGCATCATGTTCCGTCTGGTGGGCAAGACGGCGACGCGTGATGTGCCCATTGCCTGTCCACCCCGCGCAGGATCGAACTAAGCCAGCACTTGGTTGGCCTGGATCGCATTAGTAGCTTGTCGCAATAAGAAATCGACGTTTCCATCTCTTGGTTTCATGGTCTTGGCTCGTGGCCGGGCGTCCGTTAACAACAGTGGGCGCGCACAATGAGAGGCGTTATTTCTTATTCGCCGCATGTACCTATGCTAGACAAAATCTGGATACCTACATCTTCATCTCCGTCCCGAAGTTGGTTATCCCGGTGGTTCATCTCTAAAGGAGGGTATCTAAGAGAGAAATGGGGAAGAGGGCGCTGCATAGGCCCCACTTCAAAAGTGTTTTTACCTCCAATCGACACCTTGAACAACCTCCCTTCCCTCAAGAGGAGAAACGACGACTACCGGGATGGTCTGACGGAAGCGTAGGGGTTTAGGACCGCAAATGCGTGGAGGTGGGAGGGCAGCCACGGCGGCATCACAGTCAGGATATAGTGCTTGGTGGGATTTCAGGACGTTTCTCCCGGTAGTTGAATGCAGGAAGAGCGTGACGGACAACTAGCCCTGCCAGTATGGAGACCGCCTAGCATGCGAACTGCCCCGTCCTGCCCCGTTCATCCAGTCGGAATCCCAAGCGTCATCGTGGGGCAACAAAGTCACAACAGTTTGCTTAAGCATAAGAGGCGAGAATGAAATAGAGTTTGCAGGCCGCGCGCTTGTCAAGCCCGGGGCGGGCGAGGCGTAGTTAGAACTGAGTCAAGTAGAGATTGGCTATCGATCGAGCTTTGCGACTGTAGTCGAAGTGTAACTAGTCATGAACGCCGTCCGGTGAACATGTGCGACAACACAGCGCCCTGGCGAGAACTATTCGCGGGGCTATTGAAGACAACTCATACTATGGTACAGAGAGCTGAGGGCCCGGTTCGAGCCAATCCCCGTCCTCGTCCCGCTGAGGACCCTACCTAGAACGGCAACGGGCCTATGTGCAGATCGTGCCCCGCCAATTGGGAAGGGTAATGGTGAATGTGCATGGGCATGGCTGTCACTGACGGGAGGGAGCTTCCTCTCAGATGTGGCCGCGGCCCTATGGAATGGTGTGTCACTATGGACGTAGCCAGCAACCCCCGGCTAGAGCCTGTGGAGGTCAACATGCATACTCCACTGGGGGACGTCGGGCGTTCGATGTGGCATGTGGGTTTGTTTAGAACTCTGAGCAGGTCGAGTAGGGAGAAAAGCAAAATCAGGCGTTCCCGCATAGAGACCCAAACGGGAATCACCACCTGTCAATGAGCCATGCTAACCCAGTTGGTATGCATGTGTATGCCGGAAGGAGCATACCCTTCCCCATGATGTGTTTTCCCACCCAGGGCGCATTCCACAGATCAAACGAGCCCGTGCCGGTTGCACCCTCACGACAAATATATCACTGCCTCCCCCATTCCCGGGTCTCGTCTGTTTCCCTGCGAGCCTGTGCTACACGGGTCCTGTCCCGCTTAATGTTGTCGGGTCATGAATCAGAGCTCAGTTGTATAAGTGCAGCTCGAGTCAATAGTTATCCCACTTTTTGAGTCAGTACAGGCCTTGCCAAAACTCTAAGTTATCTCGCCCCGGATCGGCCCCTCACTTACACCCAACACATTGCCTCGATCGCGGGGTGCGAATACATTTAACCCCGACGAATCTTGCAGCCGCCTGTCTGCCTGTGGGTTGGCTCACGTTGACTTCAGGCAGGCATCCTCTTTGAGTCACCTGAAATTCGCGGTATCTCATCGTCACACGTTAGTCTCAGGTTGGGGTGTTAGCGGCACACTGCACCCGCTCACCACATATTTGGTTGACTGCAGACGGAGAGAGACAGGCAGCCCAGCCAATCCATTGAGAAAGCTCGATTTCACAACCCCGGGTCAGGCACCTCGGGATTACGTTGCATAGCAGTACCCTCCATCGCGACGATCGGCAAAAGAGGAGAAGCAGAGGAAGGGAGAAAAGGAAAAGAAGAAAACATTGTTGCTTGGCGCTATACCCAACAATGCTACCACAGAGGCACGCCAGTGTGCGCTACAAGAGCCGGCCGGGAACGCTCATACCGTTCAGAGACGACTCTAGCCTGGTCGGCCTGCGATACGACCAGACGACCCAAGCAGAGCCGCCCATTCCCATCCCTCCACGGTCGCCATTGCGCGCCCTGAGCCGCCACGCATCGACGCGGCCTGTCTCGTATATTTCTTCTTCCACCACCGCCCCGGTAGTGATCGCCCCTCCTCGTCCTGCTCCACCTGCAGAGCAGCACCCTGCATTGCGGACAGTGCTGCAATCAACGGCACCACGCACCAAACCGGACGACCCTAAACGCGACTCTGGCCTCGCACCAACTGCATCCTCGAGGTCGGGCACCTTCTACGAGGAGAGCGAGGACGAGGATCCCTTTCAGTACGAAAAATTCCCCATCACCAGAAGATTGGTGATCCCAGAGTTTGTCGTCCCGCCGTTGAGGATCCGACCGTCGTCTCCAACTTCGATATACTCGGAGAACGGACAGGGGGGCAGTCTGGGCGGCACCAACGACAACAGCAGCCAATCCAGCATTCCTCTGCCCTCGCCCGGCCTGTCGGAAGTCAACACCGTGTCGCCAACATCTCCAACTACCCCACCTCCCTCCTTTCCTGACAAGCTCCCCGAGAAGACATTCTCGTCATCAATCTTTTCACGCCCCTTCAGCCTCCGTGCCGCGAGTTCATCGATGAGATCCTCGACAAGACGGCTCAAGAAGCGATACCAGCCCCCGGCCATGGTGGAGGACCCAAGGGATGGGACCCCTGCCGAGTCTCCCAATCGGGCCAAGACACCGCCGGCAATCGCCTCTAAGGCTAATTACCCTCCCCTAGCTGAGCCTAACGGCGCCCCACTGCATCATCATGATTTCAGTGCCCCTTCTCCTGTGGAGGAGTCGCCAGCGTTGACGACTGCACCTGCGCCTGGCGCAGCCGACGACTTCTCCGAGTTCGTCGAGTCCATCTCCTTTTCCAAGCGTGGGAGCATCATGCTCGGTGGGAAACGCCCGTCGAAAGAGGCTACCGCAATGGGCGAGCACGAGCAAGAGCGTCGCGAACCGCGCGCATTCCCCCTGGCGCCATCTCCTATGCCGCGATCTCAGGCCCATGGTGTCGCACCCTCGATTGCGCCCTCCATCATCGTCGAATCCGAGGAGCCACGGTCTTCTCACAGCTCCAGGAGGACGCCTCCACGACCCTCCACGACCACACACAATGCGACTTCATCGCCGACAAGCCCCAATTCGCCGCAACACCCTCCCAGCATCCGGCTTATATCAGTAGATGTGGAAAGGGAATCTCAAAAGGTGAGATCGCTCTATGAACCCGGGGAAGGACTCAAATGGGAAGACGGGGCCAGGCTCTCATCCTTCGGTGAGCGTCTCGAGCCCACAATCGAGGTCCCGTCAGACGTGGATGAGCATGCGTATGGTTTCCTTGACTTTCCGGACCCGCGCTTTCCTTGATAATGCTGACAATCTTGCCTCCTATAGGTCAATCAAAAGCCAGAGCCAAGACCCAGGTCAACCTCATCAAAGTCCCGAGGATCGTCCTGGAACCCCTACACCAGCAGCATCTGGGATTCCAGAGTCATCGGCGCCTACTGCGTCGCCACAAGGTGAACAACTACAACGCAAGTATGAACTTGCCGGCGGGATCGAGGACTGGGAGGATGTGGAAGTAGAGGACGTCGATCGTTACGGATTCATTGCACCCAGGAGGCCCATGACACCCTCGAGTGCGCCTCCGCCCGGCCTTGGTAGTCCCGGCCAAGACTCGCCGCGCAAGCATCGGAATCTGTCAATGCGCAAAGACGAGGGACATTATTCCAAGCATCTGGGGCTGAGGCGTGGGCCTAGTAAGAAAATGTCTACGCGCTCGTTACATACAACAACTTCAAAGATGTCTACGGCCTCGCGGCGCTCGACTCGTTCTGCGTTCCGACAAGCCGCAAATCTCCTCCCCCATAACAGGGACAGGAGGTGGATGGACGAGGCCGGGGAGATGCTTGCAGAACAACACGGCTTTGTCAGTATTGGCGAAGACACCACAGCTGGGCAACTAGCCGACGAGTACAAGCAGAAGGAGTGGCAACGTACCGAGAAATGGCGCAGGATGGCGAAAGTCATCAAGCATGGCAAGGACGGAGAGGGTATGGTCTTTGAGTTTGATCCGAAGCACCCAAAGCTCGTCGAGCGGACATGGAAGGGCATCCCTGACAGGTGGCGCGCTGCAGCTTGGTACTCCTTCCTCGCCTCGAGCGCACGCAGTAGCAAGAAATCTACCGCCTCTGAAGCCGAGCTATTCGCGGCATTCCACCGATTGCAAGAGCAGCCATCGTCAGATGATGTGCAAATTGATCTTGACGTACCCAGGACAATCAGCCAACACATCATGTTTCGGAGAAGATACCGAGGCGGACAGCGGCTCTTGTTCAGAGTGCTGCATGCCTTGTCCCTGTACTTCCCCCAGACTGGCTATGTGCAAGGGATGGCCTCCTTAGCGGCTACACTCCTTAGCTACTACGATGAGGAAAGGTGCTTCGTCATGCTTGTTCGGCTTTGGGAGTTGAGGGGCCTGAATCGCCTGTATTCGCCCAACTTTACAGAGCTAATGGATGCCTTGCGCGATTTTGAGAAGTACTGGCTGGCGGAAAAGGACGTTGCAAAGAGTCTTAAAGAGCTTTGCATCGACCCCACAGCCTACGGTACAAGGTGGTACTTGACAGTCTTCCACCTATCGATACCATTTTCTTCCCAACTTCGGGTGTGGGACATCTTCATGTTATTGGGTGACTCGCCCCCTGATCCACCGAGTCAGGAGGTCACCGGTGGCAAGTCGACTGCGCAGCCATACTCGTCCAAAGGCCTCGAGATCCTCCACGCAACGAGCACAGCAATTGTCCTTGCTCTCAGCGAACACATTGTTGATTCCGAATTTGAGAATGCAATGAAGGCGCTCACTTCGTTCGTCCCGGTCAAGGATGACGACTTGCTCATGAAGGTGGTTCGCGCCGAGTACAAGCAACATCACAGTAAGATGAAGAAAGCCTAGGCGGTCCGTCTTCACTCCTTTGCGCAGCGCTCAAGGACCACCTAGCAAGGGCTTGCTTCGCTGGCACGGCATGCAGGGCAGGGAGCTCGGTACGCTTTTCTCCAAAATAAGAAGAAATATTCGAGCCCATGTTCAAGCCGCATAGTCAGCTCTAGCAGCTGGCACAGAGCCGCCGCTGTCGCAGCCTTGGCCCTTCCACCCTGATCACATCGCAAGGGCCGCGTCTACGGTCCATCACCTTTCCTATGTCACTTGTTCTCCACAAAACGTTTTGCGTTGGGGGAAGGCGTGGTTTACACCTTGCATTTGAATGAAATCTTGCAATATACCCTTTTCTGCGCTCAATCGACCCCTGGACTTTCAAACCAGATATCTGGCCCTGATGCTAGTTTCGCAGCTTCATTGGTGTCTCACCGGAGCGGCCTGGCATACCTCGAAAGACCAACCTGGGGAACGGCGCCGGCGTATGATAGAATGAGGGTCACCAAATGAAATAGCTATCGTATAGTATTTTTACGTAATGTTTGTAATCCAACGCCGACGGCCTCGTTGAGGACCTGTTGAAACATAATCTTCTCTGGTCCTTCATGATTTACGGTGCATAACAACAGCAAACTCAAACCCAGTTTTTTTACATGGGTGGCTTCTACGTAGGTGCTAGCTGTCAGTGACTCACTGATATATATTGATAGTCACATTGGAATACTGCGAGTTATGAAAGATACGATCAATCTATAACACACTCTCACCACGTCAAGTAACGGTTTCAAGAAAGCTTCTGCCTCCCAGCTTAGCATCATCACGAGACGGAGTATGAAAAGTGTGAGCATACAACACGCAATTCGAGTGCGATGCCAGACCATTGTCAAAGGGCGCCAAGGGGATATCTACCACATTTATAGCTTCCGTACTGCACTAGTGTGTGCAGCTGACACGCCCTTAGCTCGCGGAGGTTCAGAAATGCCCAAAATCTCATTCAGTCGCCGGTTCGGCATGTCCCTCTCCACGTACAACTTGGACGTGCTTCCCGCCGAGAACTTCCATATCAGCAGCGCCCTGTGCCACCCACTCGCCGTTTCCGTGCTGCTGAAGCACAGGTAGAATCCGTTGCAGCTTGTGCTCGCTACCACGTCCGTCACCCTGGATGGCAGCCGCACAGACACCCAGCGGCCGGATACGTTAGGGTCCAGCGCCATGTCTCTTGTGAAAGATCGTTGTTGTATCAATCCATAGTAGAGAATGGCTTGGCCCTCCGTTCGAAATCCTACGGAGATCCTCCGCGGGTCGAAGTGGATAGACACTTCCAGATATGCTTCTCCAGCGGAGCTCATATTGCCTGACTTGAAGTATTCCTTTCTTCCTTATTTCGTCTAGTGTATCCGTTGCTCGCTTGCTGCTTGTTGGGAATGTCGGGATTGAATAAGATGATTAAAGTGTCAGCCGCGTCTTGGGTTTTGGGGGCACCAAACGACACGAGAAATTTTTGAACATCTAAGAAGTTGCTGACAGCATCAGCCCATATATCACAGTGGATATGATTGCCTAGATGCCAGTAATGCCTGGAACGGAACGAGTCCTGACCACAATGGCAGTTCTATTTAGTGCCAACTGGTGGGATCTCTAGCGAGTTAAGTAGCAATTCGATTCCATCAGCTCTGACCTAACCGCAGGTCTTGGTGCAGCAGACGGCAGGCTGTGGCCACCCTTGATATAGAAGACGCCTAGTACGACCTGAAGGGGGAAGACCGAGCATGTGTGCGGTATTGCCGATTCTTATTTCAGCTCCGCTGACAGCGCATACACTCGAAATGGTCCTATTGGCTCGCTTGAGCTCGTTCGTCCAACCCGGCAGAGTTGTTAATGCAAGAATTTCTTTCATTCAATCTGGCCCCCAACCTTGTTCGGACACCTGCCAAATCGTCGCCTGCTTGTCTATCTTTCTCGGTAGTGTGTCCGAATAATTTCGGTGAGTTAGATCGTCATTTGAAGGCTTGCCTGTTAACAGTAGCTGATGAGACCACACATGCATGCCCACCGAAACACCATACTACCAACTTCTATATTGCATTGCACCAGGTAAGAAAGACCGAAACTGTGGTGAGCAAGGCTGCAACATCGCAACCTTGATTCCAACGGTGATATCTTTGTTCACTATTTGTGATGGATAGAGAGCAAAGCGACAATGTTCGCCATGAGAAGACAGGAGATGTCATCGGAAACGGGGCGGTGGATAATGCCGATAGCAAGGTTACAGACCGAATAGACCATGGTGGGTTCCTCCCTGATGCCTTCCAAATCCCGGGGACTGAATCACTGGTAGTCGATGAGCGTCAGGCTGCCCAACCGGCTGGTGATAGCCTCGGCGCAGGTGTCTCCAGACGCTCATCTGGCAAGTCCACAACTTCCGGAGGCGGAGCGTATGCAGCATCAGTCAACAGTACTGACAGAAACAACTCTGCTTCCTGGCGCCCACAGAGTATATCGTCTATTAAAGGAGACATTGAATTCCGCGGGGGTCTTCAAGCTACTCGATCCAGCATCGAATCGTCCATGCAACGCGGAGAGCGCGCAGGATCGTTCATTGAGCAGCCTGTAAAGCAAATCCCGGAACGACAAGACTCAATGCCAGAACGCAAAGGTACTTGGAACACTAGGGTCGTCAATACGGACCTAAGTAGAGCCGCCAATGATCCTGGCGCGTGGGTAGTCAGTCATCACGCAAACGGCCTTATTGATAGCATAAAGAAGAACCGCGGTCTGTCCTTGGGCTTGCTGAACTGGTGGAAAGGTCGGCGAAGAATCAGAAGCCCAGAAGAGGCACAAGACAAGTGGAAGCGACCTTACGAGGACAAAGATTTCAGAATCAATCTTGCGGAGCTCCAGCGTATGCGTCTACGAAAGCTCCAGTGTAAACTAGTGAAGCATGTAGCGCACATGAAGAAAACGGGTGGGGAGCCCAAAGACTGGGAGGAAGACCTGGAGGCTTATAGTAAGTCTTTTAGCACCGCACTGAGGCCGACATCGAGTCCAGTTCTTTCTGACATTCTTGGCAGTCAAGGCCGTCCAGGATTACGACTACATGATCAACTGCAGCCAACTTCCGCGAGATCCTTTTCTTGTTTCTGGAGAGCGCAAAATTGACTCTTTTGTGATGCACTCGCTCATGGGCGATGTCCTGAGCGATTTCGAGAGAGGCTCGTTTGGCAACCCGATATCTGTTGCTGGGCCATGGGAACAAGGCAGCCAGCCCATCAGGGGTACGCGAAACGATGACGTTGCAAAATCTTGGAAGAATGGGTTCAAGGAAAGACTTGTCATAGCGGCAGTGGCCGGCTTCTTCCTGATTGGACCTATGTGGCTGATGGTACTGCATAATACGCAGTACACGGGCTTGGTGTCAACCACAGCATTTGTCGTAGCATTTGGTATCGTCATGGCGTGGTTTTTGGAAAAGCCCAAGGAGGTCATGTCAGGGACCGCCGCTTACGCCGCCGTTCTTGTAGTCTTTGTAGGGTTAGGTAACTAAATTGAAATGGGAATGCCTTGTCGAAATAAGCATCTGGGGGCTCCAGCAGACCGCCAATTGTTTCACAGGCACGAAACCAGACAACTCGAAGGGGTTTGTCTCTTGAATCAATCTTGTGGGAGGCAAAGTAGAAATATTCATTGATATAGACAAAGGCATTTTGTGTGAAAGTGGACTTGGTCACAGTATCAATCAGTACTTGCGTTGATTCGACGTTGCACAAACTATTTATTGTTTTTTTCATCGTTTAATATGCGAATTTTGTGAACCAACCCTACTAAGATTCCTACATTGAAGAAAAGTACCCAATCAATACGCATGGCAAAGACGACAGTTCCAGTCTCAGAATCCTAGGATCCTTTCCATTAGTAACCCCTTCTTTACCACAATTCGCACGTTGGCTCTTTGACGGGACAGGAGAATGCCTCCCGGAAGGCCCTGGAGTTCGCTGTTGTGCCCAAGATACGGGCGAAGGTTGGTGAATGAGGGTCGGTGTATATGTACTGTACGGCTTGTTGGGGCCGAATCTTTCCGCACCAGCCTGAGAACGCGAATCATTAATAATGTCATGGAGATAGTTGATAAAGTTGGCTTACAGTTGGCATAGAAAATAAAGAAAAGCTGTTCGTGACTGAAGTGGTCTAGACCGGGCAGATCCTCGTCAGGGCTTGATTGCTGGCGTTGTTTCCAAGCCCTGAAAGCGGCTGCTAAGCCTCCCGCGTCGGCAATATTCTCACCCAGGGTAAGTCGTCCATTCACATGTAGCGGTTTTCCATTAGGCACGTCGACTGTGAAGTTTGAATACTGGTCGACGAAACAATCGGCTCGTTTCGTGAACTCCTCGACTGTGTGGTTGGTCCACCAGTCTGTGTATTTGCCGTGCTCGTCATAATAGCGACCAGACGAGTCGAAACCATGCGACAATTCGTGCCCTGCGACAGCAGCAAAGGCTCCGTAACTGATGTACGATGGGAGGTCAACTTGGAAGACTGGGAATTGCATGATGGCGGCAGGGAAGACGATCTCGGCGCCGACAGGCTTACGATATCACAAGTCAGTAAGTTTCTTATCAATTGTCTTCGCCAGGAGTGAGTGATGGCTTGATACCATCTTCATGGCGTGAGACTCCTCAGGGAATCACTTCGTGAAGCCCCGCAGCTTCATGATACCGAAGGGAACAGGATAGAGCAGGAAGGAACCATACCGAGTAGTAGGCATTGACCGTGGTCGATAGCATTTCCCATTTTCCATGATCAACCGGTTTTCCCAGTGCCGACCACGTTTTATTAACGCTCAGGAGGTTGCTGGAAATCGAGTTGTTGAAAAAGGACTCGGATATCACCAGGCCTTGGTAGTAGTCCCGCAAAGCTTCTGGGCTCATAATATCAGGAGACTCGGTCGGATAACCAATCTTTTGATCAATCAAGTTGACCTTTCGTATCGCAGATGTCTTGACGCTGTCGTCCATCCAGCTGAGACCATTGAGCGTCGAGATGAACTGCTGCTTGATTTCCATAATGATTTGGTCTCCAAATTTCTTGGCGTCCTCTGAAAAAGCCTTTTCGATGAAAAATCGACTCAGGATCCAGCCGACTTGGTTGCCAACGACACCACTACAAGTCTTCCAGCGCTCGGACTTGGTATCAGGCTCTTTCCCTGCTAGAACGTTGAAGAAGCGGGACACAGGTTCGACTTCCGAGCTTTCGACGTGATTGTGATGAGCTGTAATGACATTCCAAATCAGGTAAGCTTGGATTGTTGATTTGCTAGTCTCAGTCAATATCTGTGAGACGTTTGCCAGGAATTCGGGGAAGGCAAGCAGCATTGTATCTGTAGTATAGCTGGACGGCACTAAATTTGGTTGTTAGTTTCTGGCCCTTGGGAGTACAATGTGGATTAGGACAGTTTCCAGAAGGTTTGTATAGTTCTGGTGCGAAATGTATGGAAAAATCTCATATCACTTACCAAGACTCTTAAGAACCAGGTCATATCGCAAGGCTGGCCCAATTTTACCAGCATCAGATACCTTCGCGATGTTGTAGTATTTCTTCAAATGGTAAGTTTAGTGTTGTGTGTCAGGATATTATCAAGCTTCACTCACAGTAACGTCTTGCTGATCCTCCGGGGGCGGAGTTACTGCTGCTATCTTCTTCTCAAGCTCGACAACTGATTTTGCCAATTTATCCGCCTGGGCCTGAGCCTTCTTATTGGGTAGCAGTTTACCGAATACAGCGCTTAGAGTCTCCTCGTATTTGTGAATGGTGTCCTTGTCATCATAATACTCTGGCGACGGAAGAGAAATTCCTCCAGGGGAGGCTTGGATAATGACGAGTTCCTAGGCCAGACATTAGATGGTGTGCTGTAAGAGATTGCATTGAGATATACCGGGTCTTTGTCATCTGCACCAGTTCCCAGTTCCTCGAACGTGCTCACACCCCATTTCTCCAGGAGAAGGATGGTATCACTAAGTCTGGCATAGTCATCCTTCCCAAGAACCTCATTGGCAGTGTCAGAGCCGTCAACGACCGGGAAAACTTCCGCAACCTCTCGAATTAGATCAACCAGTGGTTGAACCCCGACCTGCTTGATTGCAGTCTCGTTTATGCAGGCATTATAAGCAACCTTCATGACATTGAAGTTCTCTTCGTCGGTGGAGGCAACTACAGAGGCGAGTCTCATAGGTGAAAATGAGGAGTGCTTCTCAAAGTTAGCCTCTGATCATGGGAGAACTATAGTCATCGCAGATAGCGATAGCGCCTGACTCATGTCGCTGGATGTGATGGGATGACAAAGTAAGGTGGTAGGTCGATGAGTTTGCAACATACCTTGGATTGGCCAGGATAAGAGCCCTCCAGGATGTGCCTAATAGTGGTTTGACCTTCCTCAGCCATCAAAGACAAGGTCGAAGAAGAGCTCCGGTCTTCTGGAATATCGTGACGGGCTTGCCAGCCTTGGCAGACAAGTTGATCGAAGTTCGTGCATGGATCGATGCTCTGGTAATCAGGTGAGAGATCATCTGGTGAGGATGAGCCACTGATCCAAAAGGAGGAGTCGGTGACCTACACAATATCTCGGATGCTGCATGCACGCAGGCCGACGTGAGGCACACTGACGAACCCATGTGTAGTTTGCCTTTCGAGCGTGAAAGTACTATGCTATGTCAGCCTAGAGAACATGTTGTTGAAGCATATGGCTCCGCAAATTTGATTTTAGAATAACTGTGCAAAGGTGGTGGTAGGTCCAGTCTTTCCCATAGACCAATCGGGGAGAGCTGGATGAATGCAGCATCGCAAGTGCAAATTAATCGAGCTCCCGATAATGATTGACTTCAATCGACTGCCAGTATAGATGACGCAATGCCGGGTTGCCAGGTCGTGCCTTCTTTTGAATTGTATCGAGTCGGACAGTAAGATGTGGGAAGAATCCAACAGGGCTTATCCTGTCTATGGACTTCTTTCCCGGGGGCTGTTCCCAAATGCACCCCCCTATGCAGTGACGGCTCCCATCAAGTTTCGCAAAGGGGCTTTGATAATCAGGCAATGGAATGATCTTACCCCCAGACAGAACCAGGATGACCACGAAACCCACGATTAGGAAAAGGCTAGCGACGAATGAGATCCATCGGCGTCGCTTCCAGCTTTTAACCTGCCGGTTAAGGTCGGCAAAGTCTTCGGCCTCTCCTCCTGTGTTGTCTTCCGTCCCAGGATCTCTACCGCCGGCGCCAGAGCCTAAGAGCGGCGTCCGCTCATCGCCTCGATTCTGAGTGCCGTCTGCCATAGCGATGAAGACAAGCCCTTGGTTAATTGTTAAGAGATACCACTGATGGATCGGATGTCAACAGCTTGGATGTTGTTGAATTGACCCGGATGATGCGTCTTCTGTCAATGGTGTGTTGTTGACAGGACGTTATGACGGGGTTCCGCTTGAATCTGGCACGCGGGCACTAGGCAACAGGGGCAAGTCCGGGGTGCTTTAGTTACCCGGGCCTTGATCAACAGCTGAACGAAGCTCCTCCAAGCGGGGAAAAGTGCCAGCATCCCTGTACATGTTTGAACCGGTTTAGCCCATTCAATTGACAGTTCCAACTACCTCACGTATACACCAATGGCGGCGGTCATTTGAAGTGGCATGAGCCGTTAGACCTATTGATGAAATTGCCTACGTATGTATACTGACTAGTATGAAACGCCTCGATCGGGGGTGTGCATGTTTAGATGTCCTGAGCTCATTGCTTGCAGGCTCTATCAACAACAGATGGGACCAAAGATCTCAGAATTCAATAGACTAATACCAGATCTGTGGAAATCACCGAGTCAATAGATATGTGGATTCGGCGATAGTCTTAAGGCTTCGTTTACCAGAGACTGTTGCGGCAGAGGGAGGAATAAATACGGCCACAGTGATTATCACTGTGCATGTTCTCTAGATACTGTCCATGCTCCAACGATAAAGTTGTGGGTCGAAGTCCGATGCACTGAAGCTGATAGTGGGCGTGCGGCTGATCAGGCTCCCCCCATCGTGGTAACCATTTAAACGACGTGAATCAGCCTTGGCCAACTTGGGACCTTGAACTTGACAGCTATGGGGACATAGTTCGATTTCGATAGACTCGAGACTGATTGCGCTGCTCATGGCTTCCCTTCCGACCACCGCGATTGGCGATATCGCAACTACTTCGTGGGTGCCTCTCTACTAGTAAGGTCAGAGAGTATATATATTAACTGATGAAACTCATCTCAGATGCGAGAGATGTCGCAGGAGAAAAGCAAGCGTTATTATGGCTCTGAGTGATATTCACAGATATTAACCGAATGTTCAGATCAAATGTGACCGTCAGCAGCCGTGTGTAGGGTGCAAGAAAGCAGGCACTACGTGCGTAATATCAGGCTTAGGGGAGAAGCAAAGGTCAGTTGTCTTCGATCCGTACAGAATTCCAGCTCATAGACCAGAAGACCTGTCCCGAAGAGCTACGTCCTGGCTCTGGAACGCAACGTCGCATCGTTGGAGCTGTTCATCCAACAACTGGCCGCCGCAGATAATGCCAAGCGAGACGAGATGCTCGCAGGTTATGCTCGCAAGCCCGCTAGCTCCGAGGATGGACTCACCCCAGAAACCAAAACGGATATGTCTACTGACCTTGAGTTAGCATTTGCAAGAGCTCGAGCTGGGCAGCTAAGAAAATTGAGAGCTGGTAACGCCTCACAGTTTTTCGGAAGCACAAGTCTTTTCCAACTACACGTTGCCGATGATTCACCGTCTTCTTCGACTCCAAACGAGGTGGAAGCACCATTCGTGAGATGCGAAAGCGATAGCTCCCCTTCGTTGCTTTCAGAGGGTGGGGGGCAGTTCCCGTATTCTCCTCACGATGATACATGTCAGAGCTTGATGGCAACCTTTTTCAAAGAGCAATACCCTTACAGCATGTGCGTATACCGAGAGTTTTTCTTGCGAGACTACGACACAGGCGCCGGTCGTTATTATTCGGATGTTCTATTATACGCCATCTGTGCTATGGGTGCATTGGCCTCCGCCGACCCTTCTATGCTGTCTGTCTCCGAGGTCTTCGCCGGCCAGGCTGAGTTCTTGATATATGCATCACTAGACAAGCCAGACTTGACAATTCTCCAAGCTCTGATCCTTTTAGGGTATCGATTCATTGGACACGGTAAAGCATCAAAAGGGTGGTTATTCTGTGGCATGGCTTTTCGATTGGCACATGAGATGGGTCTCCATCTCGATCCAAACAACTGGCAAGGTTCCTCTGAATCTCAAATCGACCGTGACCGGGAGATCCTGCGGAGGGTGTACTGGGCTGCGTTCAACGCCGATAAGCAGATCAGCTTGTATTTTGGCCGCCCACCGGCGCTCTATCCTCATGAATCAGATGTGCGGAACACGATCCGTATTCCCTATCCAGATGACTGGCAGGGCCTCCTCGAAACCTATATTGCCAAGGATGTATCTGCCACCGCATATGAGGATGGTATTGCCTTGTCTGGCAGCTTCATCTACCGGACTGAGCTTTATAAGATCATTCATATAATGATCACGGACCTTTTCGAGAACCGAAGGCACAACGCTGACAGCGCTGTGCTAGCCACCAATGCTCAGCGTATTCATGTTTCCCTACACAAGTGGCTGGCAACACTACCAGGTAAACTCTACTGGAACCAGTGGAGCAGCGGTCCGGTGCAGCAATTCGTACTCCATTTGCAGTGAGTGCCTCCTCTGTCCCTGATTTTGCCGGCCTTTGCTTACATGAAATTAGTATGCTCTTCCATACGGCAATGATAGTACTGCACCGACCTCCGCGCCACCTATTTGACAAGCCAGAGGTTGCTCAAAGTGAGGATGTGGAGATATGCTACGAGTCCTTGCAGGCTATGTTGCGCCTCTTGAAGACCTATGCAAGATTTTACAAATTCTCGGCGCTTCCTCTAGATTTTGTGCACACCCTGTCAGTTACTGCTGGAACAATCTTGATGAAGAGAGTACTCGAAAACGCCCCGAAAGATGACACAGCAACTTTGAAGTCTATTGATGTTGTCCTCGATGCCATGGACCAGATCAAGTATACATGGCCATGTATTATTGAAATTCGCCAGAGCGTCATGCGCGCGATGGAGCTGAAACCTGCGGATCATCAAGACCAACAAGGCCGAGATCCTGTGCTAGATTTTGGATTCTTGGCTGATTTCGGCGCTGCGAATAGTTCGGACTTGGTAGGGGGCAGCATGGACCTTCAGATTTCCGATGCTGACTTGGGGTTTCTACTGGATACTGACTTCATGCCTGAGCAAATGTCTTGGGACAATATGTCTGGCCCAGCCGGGGGGCTTCAATGACAATTTGTGAAACAACAGTTTTTGCTAGAATCGAATGTGAGCCTATGTTGTATTCTCATATCCATGCTAAATTTTTCTGTGGTTTCCTCGTCATAATGACTAATATATCCACAACTGCCACCTTGGTACTATTCTATACGACTCCGACCTATGCGGATCAGGTGACCAACGTGAAGTAAATCCTGTAACACGTTTGTGAGAGTACATTGATGAATACATAACGCCCAAGAAAAGGAAAAGGAAAATAACTGTTCGCCATACATTCAATGGGCACACTTCCAAATTTCCCCTACGTGTAAGTCGCCTTCACTATATCATCATCTTGACTATCAATGACCAGCATGTATCCTGGCGCATGACCCATGACTATCCCTTCGAGATTCGCTCGCATGACAGCTTCTTGAGGAGTCACCCCACAGCCCCAGAAGACGGGCAATTCCTCCTCCGAACCTGACATCTCTCCCAACGGCCTCCCATCCAAGGTAACGGGAGCATCACCCCATTGGACCTGGTCGATGCTCCCAATGCCTAGCTTTGCTACCGCATCCCAGCCCCAAGCGATCGGCTCACCATGCGTGGCATTGTATCCTCGCGTGATCCGCCTCACCTTCTCGATATCACACGCCTTGTACGGCCGCATCGACACAACGTACGTGCTTCCACTGAAGACACCCGCCGGACACATGGGCACATTGGTCCGGTACATAGGCACGTTCTTTCCCATGACCGTATGCCGCGGGGGCAGGCCGGCCGCTGCCAGCGCAGACTCGAAGCCGAACGAGCATCCAATCAAGAACGCTACGTGGTCGTCGCTCCATTCATTTATAATGTCCAGACACCCGGCCTTGACGAGCTGTGAATCACGATAGACCATATACCGCGGCGCATCGCACCGAATGTCAAGGTTCGAAGCCACAGGCGAGCCAGGAATATACGACTTGACAGCATTAAAGCAGCCCGTAGAGGCGGATTCCGCGATGAGTGGGCACGGGACCGGATTCCGGGCACAGAGGAGCCGGAAGTCGGAGGCGTACCGGGACGGCAGGATTATCAGATTCGCCTGTAGATAGCCCGGCGCCAAGCCCGAGGTTGGGGATGTGAACGTTTGGGCACGGGCGGCCAGCCGGACGTCTTGGGCCGTTAGTAGCACTGGAGCCAATGTCTGGCTATGAGACAGGGGCTCAGTAGAGAACTTATCAGCGAGTGTGGTCATGCTGGTGGATGGTTTTCTAGAACTTGTCCAATTGTCTGATTTCGCTCGCAAATAGTGGACCGCAACATGCCTTTTGCTCGGTTCAATATGTAGTGGTTAGATGATCTAACTGGACCTTGACCTAATGATGGTAAAATTTCCTGGTTATCATGAGTTTCAGCCATTACGATGCAAATCAACACGGACGCGGAGATCCTCTGCCGCGGTGACATAGACGGAGACGGATCTCCGATCACCGTTCGCCGACTGAAGCCACTCGCACTAACCTTCAGCCTCTAGCCCATCTTTACCACGGTAGCCGGAGCGCTCCGAAAAGCCAATCAGTACCGTGCCGTTCATTATCTCCCCACTGTTCATGTTCCTATAAGAATTTAGAATCGTCGGTATCCCGCTATAAACACGTATTGAATCTTCGTGTTGATTCGACGTGAACCTTGCAAGGCCTCTTGGAGCCTCTATATTTTGACATTGTTGACTTTTGGCCACTTCTATGCGCCGTGCTATTTCTGAAGCCTCCAGCTCTGTTAAGTGTGAGGAGGTTTGAAGCCCTTATAAATTTACGCGGACAATCCTATTATTCGTACACGAAACAAGTTCAACTAGTAGATGCAGCAATGCAACCTCTCTGCTCGTGCCCTGTCAGCCATGAGCTGAGGTCTCTTGCTCAAGCAGCCTTGCCCCAGTCTTCACGGCATCATGGGCCGGTGTGTTACAGATAGGAATGCCAGGACCGGACGATGGTCGTCTTGTTCCCCAGCTCCTGTACTAATTTCCCACCACAGATCTATTCCAAAGGAGTTGGCTTATCTAGCTCCCGCCGTGTCGAGGTCCAACTATCGCATTGCAGCAAGGGCTGACGGGGATCTAGCCGCCATCGATCAATAATCCTTAATTAGAGATCAAAGCACCCTAGCTGATAGCTCCGCGGAGACAAAGGGCGCATATTTGGCACTAAGTAGTAACTGGCAAGCCACGCCTTTGGGTCTAGATTTGTAACAGTGCTACTCCACAGCTTCAACTGTTGTGCTCAGCGTGGAATTGAATCGGCGATCCAGGACAGAACAAAAGGCTCGAAAATGGCATATCCAGCATGAGAGCAGGCCTCGCGCTGTGATGATCTCTCCGACCTGGTGAACTTGTTGTGTATGGTATTTCAAGGCTCTCTATCAAGTCACAGTGAGCCTCCTAGTAGACAGTAAGTCAGGCTCGGGAAGGTTCAAAGTGCATAGAGGCCATGAGGACTTAACAACGCAGGCTGAATGGAGTGGCACAAAAGGAGGAGGGGGGGTAAAGCCAAAAAACTACCAGATCGGGCCTATGCCTTGCAGGATCCAGTCACCGCTCTCGAGATCTAGAATCACGCTCAAGCCTGGAGCTCACAATGCTCCCAAGCCCGACTATTTCCCCTTTGGTCGATTCTTGTTCCTGTAAACAGTCGGCATTGAAACTCTGGATGGGCTGAAGACAACTTGAACCTGCTTGATTCGCCCACTAGTCAGTCCCTAGAGCTCGAGATGGTCTGGAGCCCTCTAGCTCGCTGAAGCGTGTGCGGTTAGAGCGGTGTCCCCGGATCCAGACCGAAAGCGTGGCTGGACACTAGGCCATTTGATTCCGTCTGGACTCATACAGCCACGTGGTGACGTAAAGTTATATCCGCGAGGGGGTTGAGGAGGATGAGACTTTCTGCAATGCGGCAGGAGGAGGGTAATTACAAGTGCCTTTGTAATGCAGCGGCTTTCAAGTCATGGACATAGGCATCGTAGGGACGATGAGCAGATAATGCAATGTAAGAACCCAGATATGCCCATAGTAAAAACGAGCAATGTTCGAATCCAGAATCCTCCGGCTTTGCCAAATGTGGGTAGTGGTGAAGAGTAGTGTGGATGGATCCAAGGTTTGGTTTATGTGGGATGGGTAGACCGCGCCAAAGCCCAGTCTCGCCGGGCTGTAAGAAACATAAACGGGAAGCTGGTGGAGGACCGAGGCGGCGCACGCATTGAATATCACTGCAGGACAGTCCTTCAATTATCGAGCAAATCAGGTCAACTGAGTAGGGTAGTACACGAAAGGTGGGCAGATGGGACGCATATTGCACTGACTCGTACGAAATCATGGCAAAGTCCCATGTCTAGAGACGGATGACGTAAAAGCCGCGCGACACAGAAACGATGGACGCTGATGAGGCTGACGATGCGGCGAATGGGCCAGCTGCGGAAAGAGGGCATCCTACACGTGCCATACAGCCGGTAAGGCTCTCTGCGCACTAGGTTGTCCCAAGAGCGGGTGCCCCAGATATCTTCATTGAATAAAGACGACGGCCGGAATCATGGGAGTGGCCCTTCTCACATCGTCGCGGTAACAAGCTCACCGCACAGGCTGGGGACAGGCACATCCCCGTCGCGGTATACCTAGGCCTGGGGGGCCTGCGAGGCGCCCATGCCGCAATGCCGCCATGCCGCCTCATCAGAACCCAACTCGTCGGTAGCAACTAGCCATGGTGATGGCGTTGTACATAGTGCGGGTCGCGGTTCGATTATTAATGGGCCTGCCTTGGCTGCCGCTCTGTCCGTGATCAAGCCGGCCGAAATGGGCCATACTACTGTTATGTAGATGAATACCTGTCAACATTCAAGGCATAGTGGGCGTAGGGGATGGAAAGTGGAGGCCCTGGTGCCAGGATTGCCAGGCCAGCATGAGGCCGGTGGATACGCCTGACCATGGCAACACCAAGTTTTGGCTTGCCATCGGGGGGCCCTCTCGCCATGTTCAAAGCCTGGAAACGAGGCTAGGTATTCGGCAGACTAGGTCCTCCAACCCAACATCACGGGATGCTCTGTTTTGCCTTCGTGACCTGATGAATTCGCATCTGTCGTCGCTCGCCCGCCGTCTGCTCGTGCCTCAATTCCATCCCGGCTCGCCGACCCCTAGACCCTGACCTGACAGCCGCAGGCGTGTCCGTGTCTATTTCGGGGGGCTGTCGCCTGTTACGTCATTAATCCCAGACCGTGCCTGTGCCACCAAATCTCGATCCGCCGTAACTTACCAGCTTATTTCCTCAACTCCAGCCAACCCAGTCTCGGACCCAGACCCAAGCGCTGGGAATAACGGCAGCACCACATCAACAACAGCGTCCTCCGGTCCCAGGACCCCGACCGACTGGTACATCATCCCGACCGGTGCGCGTAGTCCGCGTCCAGCTCGCAGTCAACCACGCAGCCGCAGGGCCGGAAACACACCCACCCCCCGAAACCCGTCCTCTTCCTCTTAAGCGAACGCCGAAACACTGCACCCTCACCCGTCGACTTGGTCCCCTGTTCTGCTAGGGGGGGATGCATCGATGAGGAATGCCGCAGCAAACCTCCGCAACTCCCGATCTTCCAAGATTGACCCCGACAGCACCAGACAATCCTGACCCTGGCGTCGATGCGCGATCCGACCCGTGCCCGCGCGTACACGCCCATGTTGACACCGAACAAGACACCGACTGCGGCTGCCATGACTCGTTAGAAGGCATGCGGCATCCGTCAAGGCCATCTTCATCGTCGTGCCATGGCGACACGCCGTACCACGACGAGCAACCGCTGTCGCTCCGCGGGGGAGGAGGCTCGGGTGGCTTCGATGGGGCATCAGGAAGCGCTGACAAGTTCCCCGTAGAAAGGACCCCCCGGATTCAGGAGCTCATGAGGGCCGAATCGAATCCGCCTCCGGGCGACAACAAGAAGAAGGGGAAGGCCGTGAGCATTGCACAGGGGTCGCCCGACGTGATAGATCCTCAATCTGTCATCAAGCAGTACAAGGAACGACTAGCGCGAGACCTGGCGCGCCGGGAGGCGGCAGTTCGAAGTCCACAATCAGACCAGGAGAGGAAGTATTCCTCCCCGGTGCTCGAAGAGCTGTCGTTGTCACCGACCTCCGGATCTGTATCTAGTTCCGAACTCCTCACGGCATCGACCGAATCGAATAGAACTGTTCGTGGTGGCACGACACCAGCCTTCACACCTGGTATGGCAGCTAGGACACCCTCGTACCCGTTTCCACGCATGGCGACGCCTAGCTACGGGCCGATGTCCTTCCAGAGGGCTTTCAACAATCAGCTACAGAGCGGTATTCTGAACGCAACGGGTGGTCAATTTGGCAATACTGTACTCCACGATCAGCTGCGCTCGGATCCCTCTACGCCCGCCTCGACAATGACTTTCCAGCCTCCTGGGGCCACGCCCATGATCGAGAACCTCGACTTCCCCACTCCTAATCTCTACGAGCTGGCCTTGATGCTGAGCGCAGAGCCAGGTCTCGATGCGTGGTGGAATGCCGTGGTTCAGATAATGAGACTACACTACAGGGCCGAAAGAGTAACGCTGTCCGTACCGGCAGACGCTACGGATCTTGAAAACGTCCCCTGGGGTCAGAAGGCAACCTACAACTCGATGGAAGAGGATGAGTACAGTATGGGTTACATGGGAAGAAGCAGCGTGATTCCAAGCAGCGCCGACGAACTGTCTGAGATGGCATTTACCATCGAGGGCTCTCAGCCCAGCGAACGGCCTCCGCGACCAGCAATTCCAAACCGACATTCTTTCACATCCTACGAAGACAAAAAGGATAACAGGATGGATCAGTTCCAGGACAGCCCCAACTCAACGCCTAAGAGACCTGCGGCTATGCCGCGTAGCAAAAGCTACTTTCCCGCAACTGAAAAACGTTTGCCAAGCTCGCCGCGTCATGCGCTGAACAAGCAGGCGCTGGAGAAGCACGATGCCGTGGAAGAGCAACAGCCAATTCCAAGTTGGGAGGCTCCTCTTCCGCCAAGGGCTGAGGTTAGGGGTCGAGTTCTTCCCGTCTTGCAAGGGTTAGACCTTGAGGCAGACCCTCTCATCGACCACAATGGTGTCAAGCGTGTCATTGAGCGAAGTAAGGTTATCGCTCTGACTCGCAACTACCCTTACCTAGACCAAGGCGTTGAAGAGAAGTCAAAGAAGAAGTCAAAGAAACCTGTGAGAACAGAACCAGGTGCCAAACTCTCATCTCTACTTGGCAATGTCACCGGGCAGAAGCCCTCGGGTAGGGGCATGAAGCACCTCACCGGGGATAGGTCCAACATAGCAGACCTCCTTTCTGTACTCGACGATGAGGAACCCCGTCCTCCGACACCGCGATATGAGGAGTACGAACAAGCCCCGCCCTCTCCCTGGTCTCAGTCACCAGCTCCCTCTCCTGCTGTCCGGGCAGATCCATCAGAAAACCCGTTTTTCACAGATGCCATGGTCGATGAGGACTCTTTTAATCCAGGACCGAGCCCCCACGACTACACCAATATCCAGCCACCTGAGACCATAGGAGTGGATAATTCTTGGACAGTACTGCACATCCCCTTGAAGCATATTCTACTATCGAAGTCGGCCGCATCTTTCAAGCTGAATTCGTCTGCTTTAGAGCAACGGACTGCTAGAGGACGTATGGATACCAAGTCAGGACTCAACGCAGCTGAGCGTCCCTCGTCTTCAGACTCGTATAGAGACAGTCACCAAAGTCCGATTGCGATTCTGTCGATCTTGAGCCCTATCATACCGTACCCTTCCAACTTACGTCACTCCCTGGAGCATTTGGCTCCTCACTTGGCGACGTCATTTTCCCTTTGCAGGCATTACACCAACTTGGAAACTGAGGTCGCCGGTCTCCACCGCAAACGGCCCTCGACAGCGGGTTTCGGCGCTCTGGGTCCAGATGGAAGACCACTTGCTGACCCCGTATTATTTTCTCAACTGAATTACGCAGCATCCAATGACCCCTCACATAACTCGATTTCTGGGAGTATCACGAGCCCTAGCGATTATTCAGGCCCATCGAGGAGTAATGCCGGTTCGCCTGGCGATGCTGCTGGTTGGGACCCTGGTTCCTTTGGCCTAGTGGTAGAGAGGCGTACGACGGGCACAAGTCCTGGCCAGATGGGTGGCGATGGCTACTTCGCGTCCACGGCAAAGCCACTTGGTGGAGCTACAGACGTAGCACCGCGGACTCCTGGTCATCGACCGACCCAGGGCCCAAAGGAAGTTGCTAACACCATCGAGCGGGCTCACAGGCGGTCCGTTAGCGGACAGGCCTTCAGGACGGGCGTGTCCTCGGCGAATTTCGAGGATGCGCTGAGCTTCACGCCAGGGGAGGCTGAGCCTTCTCATGATGACAGACCCCCCACTTCATCCTCCCGAAAGCGAGTCGTCGCCAAAGAAGCCATTATGCAAGACAAAGCACCTGATGCAAGGTCCCACCGACCTCCTGAGGAGCCGCGCAAGATGGTCACCAGGCCTAGTACAGCCCACCATGATGGCCATAAGCATACCATGCTTCATTCGTATGGTGCCGATTTTGCAACTACCTTTCAGTCACTACCTTCTGGGACATATGTGAATCAGTCATCAGGTCTACCGGGGCGTGACGACAAAGTCAGCATGTTGCCTCCGTCTGACAGGCTAAAGGGCCTGATGTTAGATTCCCTGCCGGCTCATGTTTTCGTTGCTCTGCCTAGTACAGGCGAAATAGTATGGGTTAACAGTAGATACCTATCCTACAGGGGTCAGACCGTCGCAGACCTCATTGTAGATCCCTGGGGCAGTGTGCACCCCGAGGACCGCGAGAGCTACATCCAAAAATGGACGCATTCACTCCGTACGGGTGAACAGTTTGCGTACTCAGTCCGATTGCGGCGTTTTGATGGCGCCTACCGTTGGCACCAGGCACGTGCAATCGCTTCGAAGGACAAGCGGGGCGTGATTGTCCAGTTTATTGGCTCCTATATGGACATTCACGACCAGAAGATTGCCGAGCTGGTAGCAGCTCGCCAAGAGGAGGTGGAAGCGTCCGAGGCGAAGCACCGCTTACTGGCCAACCTTATCCCTCAGATCATTTTCGCTGCTACTGAAGAAGATGGTATAACATTCGCCAACGAGCAGTGGCTCTCCTACACGGGGCAAAGTTTCGAAGACTCTCTCGGCGTTGGGTTCATGGGCTTTGTTCACCCCGATGATCTGGCGAAGTGTAGGATACCATTGGACAGATCAACGCGAAACTCCTCCGAGACGACGACGGCAAATGTTGACTCTAAGAACGCTTCCACAACGACCTCGTCCAAAGTCGGCAGCACATCCCTGAACACCCCGAGAGGCCCACTATCTCGACACCCCAGTTCAAGCGGTAGCTCAAACTACGATATACCCACTGCAGATCTGGGCGAATTAGCCAAGCAAGGCATCATCAAAGTGGCGACTGACAGCACAGGGCGCCTCTCCTACACCACGGAACTTCGGCTGAGGTCCAAAAGCGGTGAATATCGTTGGCATCTAATCAGATGCGTTGAGATCAACAACATCAATTTTGGAACTGGCGAAAGTTCCTACTTTGGATCCGCTACCGATATCAACGACCACAAATTACTAGAAACCAAGCTTAAGGAAGCCATGGAATCCAAGTCGAGGTTCCTGAGTAATATGTCGCACGAGATTCGGACGCCACTGATCGGAATATCCGGCATGGTCAGCTTTCTGCAGGACACAACTCTCAATGAAGAACAAAGGGATTACACCAATACCATTCAGACAAGCGCGAACAGTTTACTTATGATCATCAATGACATCCTCGACCTCTCGAAGGTCGACGCTGGGATGATGAAGTTAAATTTTGAATGGTTCCATACACGATCACTCATCGAGGATGTCAACGAATTGGTCTCGACAATGGCCATTGCCAAACGCCTGGAGCTCAACTATGTTGTGGAGGAAGATGTGCCTTCCTGGGTTAAAGGCGACAAGGTCCGCATCCGCCAGGTGCTGCTCAATGTTATAGGCAACGCCATTAAGTTCACTGCTCAAGGTGAAGTATTCAGCCGTTGCAAGGTTGTTGGCGACCGAAGCAGAGGTCAAGACCAGCCAGGGATTATGCTAGAATTCTCTATTATCGATACTGGACGGGGGTTTACGAAGGAGGAGGCGGATCTCATCTTCAAACCCTTCAGCCAAATTGATGGAAGTAGTACTCGACAACACGGCGGTAGTGGGTTGGGTCTTGTGATATCGAGGCAACTAGTTGAACTTCACGGTGGGAAGATGGACGGCACTGCCGTGCCTGGGAAGGGCTCGACATTTACTTTCACCGCCAGATTTGGATTACCCACTGCAAACGATCGTCCTAAGATTCCTGGCACTCCAGCAACAGCTCCTCTGAGGCCATCATCTTCGGGAGAGACCTCGACATCGACTCTCCGTCCGGACTTTTCGCAAAAGGTCTCCGAGTTGCCTAACCAGAGTGGCAGCCCCGCTTCAGACGTCGGCGTGATATCACCAACCCTAACTTCGTCAGCGAGCTCTGATCCATCAGTTCGCTCGGTTCGGTCACAGAATACGGCTCGATCTTCGGTTTCGTCTGTAAACGTTGGTCTCGTCCACTTCAGCGAAGCTGCAAAGGCAAGTGGGCAAGACCTTTCGCAGATCAGACTTGAAATGCCGCCTGCGGGCCTTTCAACAAGGGACATTCCAACGCCAGGTGCTACGAAATTTGCTGGAGATCTCCACCAATTCAGACCTCCAATGTATTCGATCCTCATCATATGTCCCCAAACTTTCAGCAGGGAGGCCACGACGAAACACATCGAGATAACACTGCCCAAGGATGTTCCTCATCAGATTACTGCGCTGGCAACGGTTCAAGAAGCACAAAAGCTGATAGGGGGTGATGAATCCGTCACTTTTACCCATGTCGTTCTCAATCTAGGCTCAGCCGAGGAAATCATTGACATGATCGACCAAGTCATGTCATCCTCGGGCCTGAAGACTTCTGTTCTCGTTCTTTCCGACTCAGTCCAGCGCCAATCTGTCCTCAAGCTCGCCTCAGATAGCGAACACCAAAAGCTGCTCTCTGAGAACAGAGTCACGTTCATCTACAAGCCAGTGAAGCCTTCGCGGTTTGCTGCTGTATTCGATCCTGCGAAGTCTGGAGATTTGAGTATAGACCAAAATCGATCCAGCGCTGCAATGATGGTAGAGTCTCAAAAGCAGAACTACATTGATGTTGAGAAGCGAATTGGCAATAAGGGCTATAAGGTCCTGCTGGTTGAGGATAACCCAGTTAACCAGAAAGTCCTGATCAGATACCTGAAGAAGGTCGGCATTGTTGCAGAGATCGCCGCAGACGGTGTGGAGTGCACTGAGGCGGTCTTCTCGCACCCACCTGGCTTTTACTCACTTATCCTGGTACGTAGCTTCATTCACTGCCCTTGACGATACATATAATGCTAATCAAAAGACAGTGTGATCTTCACATGCCTCGCAAGGATGGTTACCAAGCATGTCGGGAAATCCGAGAATGGGAGGAAGCGAATCACTACCGGCCACTGCCGATCATAGCCTTATCGGCGAACGTCATGTCAGACGTTCAGGAGAAATGTGTACAAGCAGGTTTCAGTGACTATGTCACCAAGCCCGTTGATTTCATCGACTTGAGCACTGCCATGTCGAAATTTTTCTGACGCCCCTAATGATACCCGCAACGTGCGGGAATACACGAACATCCATAAGCATTGATGCATCATCACGGCGTCTCGAGGTCAAAAGAAGCAGCGTCGTCCCCTATTTTTATATTTTGTCATGGACGGAGTTGGTTATCGGGGTTCGTTTTTCTTTCTTGCACAGCCTCCATCAGCGGCTTCAGCGCGGCAAAGGGATTAGAACAGGAATGGTGTTTAGACGGATGGCGATCCTCATGTCCTGATGCGGGAATATACTGCCAGGACGTTTTGGTCCGGGGCTGCACACGATCATCCCGGTCACTGGTTGAGGAGATGATTGTTCGCACGGCAATGTTCAGTGTTCAATGGGTGGGATGCTCGTAGGAGCGGGTGGTCTCCCCCCACCCCCGGAAGGTTTGGTCAATGCAAGCAAGCTAGTGTAGGCGGCATTTGTACTTTTGTGTTCGGATATTGGCATAGGCACTCAATACCACCTTTGACATTATGATACCCTACCGCCTTGTTCCCAAGATATTTTGCTGGATACCCTTGGTTGTGATGCTGCCATTGTAGGTCATGTTTCGCAGGCAGAAATTCATGTTTGCAATGGGAAGCGTCTGCACCAACGAACAGTTTGTAGCGACAATCACACTGTCTCTACGGATCGGTTTGATGTGGTGAAATCTGCCTAAGGTGTTTGTTTGTTTCTTTTTCATTCCAGTTTGACTGTCATGGTTTGGGAAAAGATGGGCCATTATATGACCGCAAGCCATGTCTACCGCGTAGGAAACCTGTTATTATTATTGCTAGCAAGGCACTTTTTGTATAACAATGGATCGTAACGTGTTTCTCAGTTTTGAAACAAGTGCTCCATCTCTTCATCCTCAGTTGTGTGCGTCGATGTTCAGCTTGAAAGTATCTAGAACATCATTTGCAGCTCAGTTAAAGAAGCCCCGAAGGAGCAGTATCTTCATTTGATTCTTTAGGATGCGAAGAACAAAAACATGTAAGCATGTTAGGGACCGGGTTCCCATATTAATTTTGAACGCCTCGTTGAGTTTCTAATGCTTTTGTTGGATACCTATACAACACTGTTATATTAAGCTATTATGTATCTCAAAGCTACTGAATCCCCTAAATCAAAGTCACTTGTTTAACACGCTGCCAATATGTTAAGAATGAGATATGAAGATAGTATCGTATAGTATACACTTGGCAAAAGATCACCGTGTTATTGGGAGTATCAGTGTCCGTCAGTCAACCAAGCTTGCATAAGGTCGTTTCGTTATGTGCAATACTAACGCTCGACGCCACTCATCGCGAGGTCTGCAGTATTGCCTCGTTCAAAATCGGGGGGTTGCACTTAAAAATTCTGAGGTTGATTGTATACCACTCTACAAAAATGACGACAAGTTTAAGATCAGCTTTGTCGTCACTGGGTGAACAATCGACGAAGAAAATCAACCAACTAAACCACTGTTCACCCTGGACAACCAGATTCAGCTTGCGAATTCACTAAAAACAATGGGCCAAATTGCATTCACTACGTGCAGCACTTACTCGCTTGATTGTTCTGGTCCTTACAAAATTCACCTCGTCTCAGAAGAACGCACTCTATGAAATCACGCTGCGGTCGGCGACAGTTTGATTTTCTTCTTTCTTCCCATTTCTTCACACCCACCAGGCTGATCACACATCCGCCTGACTGTCACTTCTGGCAAGCCAACAGCTCAACCTGGACTTGGTGTTCATTGACAAGCAAACTTTGCGACTTCGGTCACCTGATTCATCCCATTCTATCACCCATTTCATCCCATTCAGTCACCTGTTCCATCCCATACAGTCACCCATTTCATCACTTTGCGAAACAACACATCCACCGACCAGCACCATGGCGAATTTCACGCACCTACCCACCGAACTGGTTCTCGAGATCGCCAACTGTCTTGACAAGTGTGGTGACTGGGCAAGGCTGGCAGCTGTCTGCCGTAGCTTCAACGTTTTTTTCGGAGGGCTACTATGGGATCAACTAAGAGGAGAAGACCTGCAACGACTTCTTTGCTGGGCCGTTACGTCCGGGAATATCTCTGTGGCTCAGAGAGTCCTCTCGATGCAAGTACATCCGAATTTCACGATCCACAGCTGGTCCAATTTGTATCGCAACGAATTGCTATTTCCAAGCCAGCCCGACAGCAGCCTCGAAGATCGGTTTGCACGGGCCCACCTGGATGTATGGCGCTGCGGCTTAAGCGGACTTTCATTCGCCCCCTACGGCCTTTTTACGTGGACTCCGTTACACCTTGCTTCTATGAATGGATCGCACGACCTTGTTGATCTTCTTATAAGGCATGGTGCCCAAATTGACGCTATTTGCAATGCATACTGCGACTGTCATCCGGACGATGGAGCATGGAGTATCAGCTGGGCGGCAAACAATTGCTTGACCTCGCCATTACAGACAGCACTACACCTAGGCAGAGAGTCTACAGCAAACTTGCTTCTACTCCGAGGCGCTTCGCTCAATCCGTCCGCGGATGGAGGGATCACGGGGAAGCCACCTTTGCATCTTGCGGCCCAATATGGGCTACTCAGTGTTTTGAAGACCATCCTTAATCAATTCCCTGGATTCGATGTCAACCAGCAAGACAGATTGGGTCACACGGCATTGGTGTACGCTTTCTTCGGCAGAAAATGGGCTTGCTTCTGGTTTCTTCTCAAGAAAGGTGCTGATATTAAAGTTCGAGTTCAGTCGCACGAGGATTACAAGGAGATGACTGGGAAGGACCGGATGTCCCTTCTTGAAAGCGCTTGCGTGCTTGGTTGGTATGATATTGCTGTACAACTCATTGAAACAGGAGTCGACGTTCCCAAGACAAGCCCGTTTTTGCACGCTTGTATGGCTCGATACACATTCGCTCCATACCCATATGCATTCAGATTCGTTTCGAGCCCGGAGTATGACAGTTCGCTAAGCATTCTGATCGAGACACTAGTTCTGAACGGCGCAGACTTGAATCAACCTTTGTCAAGAATTGGCACGCCTCTATATATGTCTGTGCAGATTGGAGCCCTGGAAGTCACTGAGGCATTGCTGAAGGCCGGAGCAGACATTGACGCCAAGACGGGCACAGGCAAAACACTTCTTGACGCAGTATGCCACGCAAAACCCTGCTTCGCCATGTTCAAGCTTCTACTAAGCAGAGGTGCACTGAAGACGTCTGATTTCCTGAAAATTTCGTCCTTAATCAAGATTTGTAAGCACCTATTCCAGGCCCTTTGTCAGAAGACGTCAAAGGTCTGAAGAAAGCAGGGGGGCATCCGAGTGCTACTCGCGCCCTCAAGTCTGTGATTCCAAAGTACAATAGCAGGTAGCTGGCAGAAGATACTGTCACGACCTGTCTGGATTCGGCCAGTACCGAGGTACTTTACGAGATGGTGTGACAATAGGCCGTCAAGTGAATCCCAGCCTTAGTGGGGATGGTGGTAGAACCCCCCCC